>NW_016820683.1:969546-983687 GCF_001698545.2 Rhinopithecus bieti | reverse complement strand
TCCGGGCGGCCTGGCGGACGCGGTCGGGCCCGGGCCTGCAGGGCCCACCAGCCCCGGGGCCCACCGGCCGGGGCTGGAGTCCCTGAGGGGACGCCCCCTGGGGGCGGGGCCGTCGCAGACCCACGTGCGGGCTCCGGCCCCGACTCCTCTGCCGGGTAAAGGTTCGCTGTCTGGCCCTCGCTGCCATCCACCCCCGCCGGCCGCGTGGCGGGTACGCGTTCATTTTCCGCGCACGTGGAGTGCGCAGCACGTGTTCTGGCCCAGTCGCCCCTGGGGCTGGCGAGCTGACCCCTCCCCCGTCGAGGGTCGACTGTTGGTCGGGGGGGCCTGATGCAGGACGGGACTGTGACGGCTGAGGAGCGGGCAATGGGGGTGCAAAAGCGAAATGCTAATGACAGCTCGAGCCCCCCACCCTTGCGTCCCAGTTCTGAGATCAGAGGCCTCCTGGACTGGCAGTCCAACACCTTCACTATAAAAATTTATTTTAAAAAATAGCCATCCAAACAGAAATGATGTAAAGAGCAGCAGCGGAATTCCCCCACCCCCACTTTAATTTGAAGTAGGGTGTGTGGTGTCTGTGTGTGTGTTTGGGCAAGATAGGCTGCCAGAGATGTGATTACTATATTAGTGATTCAAAATATATGTTTGAGCTCAAGGAAGGAAACCGCACGTGCGTGCACACCACACACACACACACACACACACACACACACACACACACACAGCAGCAGCAGCAGCAGCAGCGGTGGCAGCAGCTCTGCTGTTTCCCATCGGATTAAATACAATCGTCTTAGTCATTAACATATTATGTTGTTCATGCACTGCTGTACAATTTGATTCTCCACATTCAAAATATTTTCAGATCATAACAACTAAAGGTTCACATTTCTCTCATTTTATAGCGCAGCATCTCAGAGCTGGAAGGAGCTTTTGAAGCTCGTCCAACCCCCTCATTTTATAGATGAGGAAATTGAGGCCTAGAAACGTGTGCGTTGCCCAAGTCTCCTGTGAAAGAGGCAGAGCGTGGGGGCTGCTAGGTTTTCTAGGTCTTGGAGGTCTTTCCCTGGCATCACGGCCGCCTTTACCATTTCTCCTTTTCTTGTGAAACGACAGGTTATTGGGGACCTGGTTTTCACCCCTAGGGGATTTGAAAAGGTCACTTACCATTTCTAGGCCTCTCTTTCATGGTCTGGAAAAATGAAAGTTAGATTTTCAAATGTCTGCACATTATTATTATTATTATTTTACAATAATCAGTTCTGGCATCCTATGTCAGCCCAAAGATTGGGGGTGGTGAGCAGCAAGGTGTCTGTCACCTCACTTGTCCTTTACCCCTCTTGGGAACTGGAAAGCTTCACTCCTGGTAATGTTCCACTCTTAAGTACATATAGATAGATTATGTCCTTAGATGGGAGAACATTTAGTTTATTACCTAACGACTTGAGGCCCTACAAGATGCCAGACTCAATAGTTTGGAGACATACAGGAGCTCAGGCAGTAGGAGAGACTGGCAAACACAGAAGAGGATAGGAGTAATGAGAGTGGTTTTTTGTTTTTTTGTTTGTTTTGTTTTACTTTGTTTTGTTTGAGACAGAGTCTCACTCTGTCAACCAGGCTACAGTGCAGGGGCACAATCTTGGCTCACTGCAACCTCTGCCCCCTGGGTTCAAGCGATTCTTCTGTCCCAGCCTCCGAGTTACTGGGATTACAGGCACCTGCCACTGTGCCCGGCTAAATTTTGTATTTTTAGTAGAGACAGGGTTTCACCATTTTGGCCAGGCGGGTCTTGAACTCTTGACCTTGTGATCCACTCGCCTTGGCCTCCCAAAGTGCTGGGATTACAGGCATGAGCCACCGCGCCTGGCCCCAGAGTGTTTTAATAAACACAGTCAGAAATGCTTTGGGAGCAAATGGGCTCAACAAACATTTACTCAATGCCTACTATGTGCCTGGTACACAGTTTGTGCCAGTGTACATTTCTTAAAGAATTGGAGCCAAGAGAAAGGTATGTGGAGGGAGCTTATGGGAATATGCAGGAAGAAGCAATCTGCCCAGTGGGAAGTGGGTAAGAAGGGCTTTGCCCAGCAAGAAGGGATTTCAAGTGGAGCCTAAAAGGAGGAGAGGAATTCAAGGTGGAGAAAGGGAATGAAGACATTACAGATGGAGAGACTTGAGACTGGGTTTAGTCAGAGCATTATGCTGGCATCAGGCTTATGTGGGCTCAGTCACTTCAAGATGCCTTTCAGAGCCTTAGTCTCCTCATCTGCAAAATGGGATAATAATGCTGACCTCTCCTGACCTCCCAGATTGATGTAGGGATTAAACGAGAACACTTGTTTGACTTAATTAGTATTCGTGTCTCCCTGGTAGAAAGTGGTTTACAACAGTGCTTCTAAAATTTTACTATGCAGCCAGGGTGCTTGCTAAAATGTAGATTCTGATTCAGTAGGTCTGCGATGACGCCTGAGACGCTGCATTTCTAGCAAGCCCCCAGGTAATGCTAGGAGTGCTGGTCCACTGACCAAACTTTGTGTGGCAAGGATATCAGAGACGGTAAATAACAGCGTGAACTTCCATATCACAGAGTCCTGGGAATGAATCCAGCTTTCCTAAAATTAGCTGTGTGTCACCAGGAAAGTTATTTTTATTTTCTGGGCCTTTGCCTTATCATCAGTGAAATATGTGCAATAAGTCCCACCTCAGCTGGGCGCAGTGATGGGTCAGTAGTCCTGGCTATGTGGGAGGCTAAGGCAAGAGGATCCCTCAAGCCCAGGAGTTTGAGTTCAGCCTGGGCAACATAGTGAGACCCCGTCTCTTAAAAATGAAGTCCAACCTCACTAGGTTGTTTGAGAAGGGAAACAAGTTAATGGATATAGACCACTTAGCAGAATGTCTGGCACAGGTAGCAGCCAGTAAAGGGCAGCTAGTGTTAAAGTATGGGAAGATGGGACTGGAAAGAGGGGGATAATGGCCCAAATTGTGGATAACTCGAGTTTAAGTCTATCCAGTGGTTAAAGGGCATCAGTGAAGGTTGTTGAGACTGATATGGTCATTAAAAAAATAGCAATTACTATGTGCTAATTATTTTATGGACACTTTAGATGAACCCTGTAATCCTATTAGAAAAATTGTTAGCTGGCCGGGCGCGGTGGCTCACGCCTGTAATCCCAGCACTTTGGGAAGCTGAGGCGGGCGGATCACGAGGTCAGGAGATCGAGACCATCCTGGCTAACAAGGTGAAACTCTGTCTCTACTAAAAATACAAAAAATTAGCTGGGTATGGTGGCAGACGCCTGTAGTCCCAGCCACTAGGGAGGCTGAGGCAGGAGAATGGTGTGAACCTGGGAGGCGGAGCTTGCAGTGAGCCGAGATCGCGCCACTGTACTCCAGCCTGGGGACAGAAAAAGACTCAGTCTCAAAAAAAAAAAAAAAAAATTGTTAGCTGAGCTGAGTGACTCATACCTGTAATCCCACTGCTTATGAAGACCAAGGTAGGAGGATCGCTTGTGCCCAGGAGTTTGAGGCTACAATGAGTTATGATTGCACCATTGCACTGCAGTCTGGGCAACAGAAAAAAAGGAGAAAAAATGTTGTTCTCATTTCACCAGTGAGAAACCTGAAGCACAGAGAGGTTCAGTAGCTACTCTAGGTCACCCAGCTAGTACGTAGAATAGGCAGAATTCAAACCTAGACCATCTGATTCCAGAGCCCACCTACCTACCCATTCTGCTACACCACTTCAGTCGGGAATGTTAGAAAGAGACATTAGAAATAAAAAGTATCTCTCTTGTTTAATAATTAATCCAATTGATATTTGTTGAATGCGTAGCTCTGTGTTAAGGGTTAGAAACCATTCGTTTGTTTACCAAATCCTCGTGGAGTCTTACCAAGTGCAAGGCCCATTTCCAAGTGCAGGCTCTGAGCAAAACCAAGTTCTCCCACCCGGAGATCACATTGAAACCGAATGGTTAAGGCATGGTTTGTGCTCTCGAAGAGCACAAATATTATGTGATGTGATTTGCAGTTGGACAGAAGGTTAGAAGCAGGACAGAATATTTTAGTAACAATTCACATTGGAAAAAGCCTTTCCTAGATCGAACTAATATGAAAAAGTCTTTCCTAGATCTAACTAACATGATATTCACCTTTATGTACCGATGACTGATTTATTCAACCAACAGTTGGAGGCAGTTAATAGAGAAGCAGTACTAGATAACACACTTGCCTCTGACAATAACACAGAGAGGAATCAGACATGACAGCTGACTGCCCTGGTGACTCTCTTAGTTTAGCTGGGAGTCAAATTCTCACAGCAGTCTTTACAAGGCAGCTTGATAAGTGATACCGTGTCATTCACAGAGAGGCTGCAGGCTGTGGAGGCCTTTTAATGTAAAATTATCTAATTTGACCCATCCCCTTTTCCCCAAATCTGTTGAAGTATTCTGTGAAACGGATTATTGTGAGGTGTTACAGATGAATAAGCCGAGGCTTCAGGAGGGGAGACATCCAGTTCGAGATGATCAGCTGGCAACTGGAGATACTGGGATGCGTTTCCACACAGCCTGATCCCCAGGGCTTCTACCCTTCGGCCCAGCGAAATACTCTGTACAATGTGATAGAGTTTTGTTTTTGTTTTTTTTTTTTTGTTTTGTTTTGTTTTTTTTGAAACAGAGTTTCACTTTTGTGGCCCAGTCTGGAGTGCAATGGCGTGATCTCGGCTCACTGCAACCTCTGCCTTAATTCTCTGCCTGCAATTCTCCTGCTGTAGCCTCCCGAGTAGCTGGGACTATAGGCATGCGCCACCATGCCTGGCTAATTTTTGTATTTTTAGTAGAGATGGGGTTTCACTATGTTGGCCGTTTCACTATGTTAGCCAGGCTAGTCTCGAACTCTTGACCTCAGGTGATCCGCCTGCCTCGGGCTCCCAAAATGCCAGATTACAGGCCTGACCCACTGTTTCTGGCCGTGATTGAGATTTTTTTTTTAAATCTCTTTTTAAAGAGTGAAACTGATTTCTTTCAGGCACAGGCCCTACAGATTAAGCTAAGTAACTTCTTTTCCAGGGACATTTCATGAGGCCGTGACACCCTAGGAAAGCCCCTGGTCCTCTCCTGGTCTCTCTGGTCCTGAGTCTGGACTTTCTGTGAACTAGGTGGGGCCCGATCGTAGTAACAGTTCCAGCTTCGGAGGCCACCTTGCCCAAGGTGACTGCAGGCTTCCTGAGAAATCGTGCCTCCTTCAGCAATTCCCTGCAACCCCGCCTGGCTCCCTCCTCCTTCTTCTGGCAGACACCCTCCCCGACAACCACCCAACTCCTACCTGGGTACATGGTGGGAGGGATTCACCTTCCTCTCGCCCGCCCGCCATGCACTGCGGGCTGTGTGTTCACAAGATGAAGACATGACACCTTATAGTTAACATTAATTGTAGCTGTGTTCATCCCTGCACACTTCCTAGGCCCTCCTGTGTAATTTGAGTCCCAAAATAGCCCACCTCATGATATATTCTTAGATAAGTTTTCCAGGGGTGACTTTTTTCCTCTGTAGCAATCTGTGTCATGAGCGTCTCTACAAAACTTGGGGGGCTCTCTCATGCCTCTGTAAAATTATTGGTTGGCCAGAGAAGGTGAGAGACAGAATAACGGGAAGGGGTTCCTGCAGGCCCACTGGGAGGAGAGGCAGAGATCCTATGACTAAACGACTTGAGCAATCTTCCCATCTGATCCACTCGACTGCTCCATGATACACATACACTGAGGTCCCTCACCTGTGTCAGAACTTACCTACGGCTTTCAACTGTTCATTCAATGACTGTTTATGGAGCACTAATTATGTACTAGGCAAGTTCCTGCCCCCACTGACCTTCCAGACACAGGGGCTTTGCTGCTCCTCCAGCCTTGGAGGTACAGGGGGCTCCCCGTCCCTTGAAGGCGCTGCCACTGCGCTATTTTCTTGGATCTGGTGATTCCGGTTTTGTTTTTTTTTTTTTTTTTTGCCTCCCTGTCCCTCCTTCTCAGTATCCTTCGTCCATCCCTGAAACGTGGGTGTCCCTTGGGGCTCTGCCCTGACTTTCCCGCCTTTCACATCTCACCCATCCATGGGCAACCTTGCTTCCCTGTGCTTGAATGACTCCAGCTCAACTCCAGAACCCTCTCCTCAATCCATGCCAATTCATCAGGCTGCCTGCTGGTCATCTCCACTCACACATCCCCCAGGCACCTCCGACACAACATGTCCCAGGTGGCACCCGTCAGCCCCTTCTCCTCTGCCCCCCAGGCACGGCCCTCCTCCTGGGTTTACCATGTCCAGAATGACCCAGCCCTCCACTAGCCAGCCTCCATCTCACCAGCATGGGAAACAGGGGCTCATTTTGACTCTTTCCCTTCCCTCAGGTCACCAGGCCAGAAGAGGCTTTCTCTGGGCCAGGGTGTGATGTGATATGGGGTAACGTGGTGTGGTTCCGCCACTGCCCCCTCCCTCCTTCCTTGCTGCCACCCCCCACTCCTCCCCTCTCGGACATCCTTGCCAGAGCCTTGCAAGAGCTTCCTAACTGGGATCCCTAACCGGATTCTCCCCTTAGATCTCTTCTAAGAGGCAAACACCATTATGTCATTTCCCTGCACAAACCCTTCCAAGGGTCCCCATCCCTGCAGGCTACATCCCAAGCGCCTCGAGGCCATTTAGGATTCAGACCTGCTTTTCTTCCCCTCCCCAAGCTCCTGCTGCTGCCACGTGTTTCTCCCTAGCCCACGGGAGACTCTTCTGTTGCCCAGGCTGGAGTGCAGTGGCGCCATCTCAGCTCACCACAACCTCCGCCTCCTGGGTTCAAGCGATTCTCCTGCCTCAGCCTCCTGAGTAGCTGAGATTACAGGCATGCGCCACCATGCCCGGCTAATTTTATATTTTTAGTAGAGATGGCGTTTCTCTTTGTTGGTCAGGCTGGTCTCAAACTCCCAACCTCAGGTGATTCGCCTGCCTCGGCCTCCCAAAGTGCTGGGATTACAGGCATGAGCCACTGCACCTGGCTGACTCCTTTGGTCTTTAGCCTGGTGGTCGCTCCCTCTGCAGAGTCTCTCCTGGGACTCTAAGTCCGGGTGAGGGGACTTTCCTTGCTTCCTGTTAGCCCTGTCTGAGCACCCAGGCTCTGTGTTCTCATGGTCTGTCTCCCCCAACAGTTGTGAGTTCCTTGACGGCAGGACTGTCATATTCGTCAGGGTGTTCCCAGGCCTTAGGTTCTAAC
Organism: Rhinopithecus bieti; assembly: GCF_001698545.2. Taxonomy (NCBI): domain Eukaryota; kingdom Metazoa; phylum Chordata; class Mammalia; order Primates; family Cercopithecidae; genus Rhinopithecus; species Rhinopithecus bieti. The sequence goes on along the minus strand of NW_016820683.1, from coordinate 976,448 downwards.
TCCTGGGGTTTCGCCCCAGGTCACCCTCTTTTTTTTTTTTTTTTTTTTGAGACAGAGTTTTGCTCTTGTCACCCAGGCTGGAGTGCAGTGGCACCATCTCAGCCCACTGCAACCTCCGCCTCCCAGGTTTAAGCGAGTCTCCTGCCTCGGCCTCCCAAGTAGCTGGGATTACAGGCATGTGCCACCACGCCAGGCTAATTTTTGTATTTTTAGTAGAGACAGGGTTTCATCATATTGGTCAGGCTGGTCTCAAACTCCTGACCTCAGGTGATCCGCCTACCTAAGCCTTCCAAAGTGCTGGGATTACAGGCGTGAGACACCACGCCTGCCTTTTTTTTTTTGAGATGGAGACTCGCTCTGTCGCCGAGTTGAAGTGCAGTGGCGTGATCTTGGCTCACTACAACCTCCGCCTTCCAGGTTCAAGCAATTCTCCTGCCGAGTCGCTGGGATTACAGGCACCCACCACCATGCCCGGCTAATTTTTGTATTTTTAGTAGAGATGGGGTTTCACCATGTTGTCTAGGATGGTCTCAATCTCTTGATCTCATGACCCGCCCACCTCGGCCTCCCAGAGTGCTGGGATTACAGGCCTGAGCCACCATGTCTGGCCCCCTCACCCTCTTTACTGCAAACTGATCAGGAATTCTTTCTTAAAACTTAGTAGGGTTTCCTCTCTTCCCCTGCCATAGATATAGAAGGAATATAAAAATAAGAACCCAAATGTTAAAGACAACTTAATTGAACATGAGTCTTTTCAGCCATTCTGTTGCAGCGTGACTCTGTGTATGTGTGTTTGAGTGAGACACACAGAGAGAGAGAGAGAGAGAGAGAATGCATATGTGTGGTAGGGTGTACTACACATTCGACATTTTTTCGAGACAGGATCTCACTCTGTTTCCCAGGCTAGAGTGCAGCGACGCAATCATAGCTCACTGTAACCTCAAACTCTTGACCTCAAGCGATCCCACCTAAGTCTCCCAAGTAGCTGGGATTATAGGCTCCAGTCACCATGGCTGGCTCTGGTGGACATTTTTGATTATCTTTAAAGATGAAGAAGGATTTCAGCATCCATGTCCTCCGGAAGGCACAGTCCAAAGGAGGCCTTTCTCCAGCCAGTGGGGGTGGAGGACCAGTATCAGGAAGACAGAGGGTTTAATCCAAAGGCTGCCTAGGAAGAGGCCTAAGGGTTTGGTGCTTTTTCCCTCCTGGAGACTCTCCGCGCCAGGGTCGTTTGTTAGAGTTACCCCACTGTGTGTTCCTGGTGTGCACTGATCCAGAGCAAGAGCTGGTCACTGGAGAGGTGACCATGGCAGATTAGCTTGAGTTGTACCCTTTGGTCTTTAAGGCCTTTTTTTTTTTTTTTTTTTTTTTTTTTGAGTTTCGGTCTTTTGCCCAGGCTGGAGTAAAGTGGCACGATCTCAGCTCACTGCAACCTCCATCCCCCAGGTTCAAGTGATTCTCCTGTTTCAGCCTCCTGAGTAGCTGGGATTATAGGCACCTGCCACCACACCCAGCTAATTTTTGTCTTTTCAGTAGAGACGGGGTTTCACCATATTGGTCAGGCTGGTATCGAACTTCTGACCTCAGGTGATTCACCTGCCTTGGCCTCCCAAAGTGCTTGAAGGGACGGGGGAGGATATTCTAGGTGGTAGCTGATGGTAGGGAAGCAGGAAAGTTATGCTCCAGCTCTAGAGCAGACCTGGTACTGAGAGAGTTGAGTGGATGAAGAGTGAGTGAGTGACTGAGTAAATGTAATGCTCAAGGTAAATGCAGACTAAACCAACTGACTAGTTTAGGTCATGGTGTGTGTGTGTGCATGTGTGTGTATGTACATGTATGCGTGTAAGTACATGTATGTGTATGTGTGTACCAGTGTGTAAATATGTACATATATGTGTATTTCAGGGATGGGAAAATGACAAGGAGCCAGAAATACAGGTTGTCTCACAGATACTCTTGAATGCTTGAATTCCAGGCTGAGTTTGCATTTTGTTTCCAGTTGGGAGCCATGGAAGTCTGGGAAACTGGGGAATGGCAGGATAAAAATGATGCTTGAGATGGATACGCCTGACGGAAAGCACGGGATGGACCAGAGGCAGGGAGAGCCCACGGTGGGCTCCAGTGATATTTAGCGTTACAGAAAGAGGGCTGCTGAAGTTCTGAGACTGGGGAGGTTTCAGGAGGGAAGCCTTGGGGAGGCATGGGGTCTTTTCTTGCTTTCTCTAGGTAACCAAACAGGAACAGGGAGTCTTGGAGTAGAGATTCCTGGTAGGCTGTGCAGGCAGTGCAGGGCTGCTTGGGTGAGCAACTTCACCCGTATGACAGAGGCAGAGTGCTTTTGAGTCAGACACACCTGACTTAAGGGAGTGCCTCCCCGCTTTATGGCTGGCAGCACCAGAAACACTTTTAGGCAAAGTTTAAAACAGCTCTGACCCCAACCAAGAGGCCTGGGCTGGAATTATTTCCTTAGTGTTTGTTCAGCCTTGTCCTTGGGGCCTGGAACCTGGACATCCCAGGGCACAGGCCCTGAGTGCACTCACCTTTTAGGGCAAGGCTGGCAGAGAGAGCATCCAGCAGAAGAGGGTTCAGCAAGGCTGCTTGCTCTAGGCTGAGGGTGGAATCAAAGATGACTTTGTGAAGGGGGTGGCCTTTTCCCTGGCCTTGAAGGATGGCTGCTGGCTAGGATGTGAACAGAGGTAAATAGAAAGGAAGGGGGCCCCTAGGTGGAGGTGGAGGGACCTATGTGAGCGCAGTTACCAAAGATGGAGAAGGGTGCAGGGGTCGAGGGCATGTGCAGGGCAAGGTGCAGGGGTTGAGGGTGGCCCAGACGTCTTGCCTCCATGCAGCCCCACCTCCAAGAGGCAGCTTGAACCCCAGGCTGGGGGTGGCAGGGGATGGGCTTTCCAGTAAAGCAAGTGACTGATCTGGGTGGGAAGTCTTGCAAAGCAGTGGTGAGCCACCAGAGGAAGTGACCCAGGATGCCTCCGACACCCCTGCCTAGCCTGGCATTCTTCCTTCAACAATTATTGCTTTACTTGGCCAACATTCTCAGCACTCTGTCCCTTGCAGGTGGTCATCACAGGACAGGAGTACCCTGGAATAGGATGGGTGAGGTGAGGCAGGGGAGCTCTCCCAAAGTTGATGTGCTACGTCAGCAAGTTATCAGTTTGATGAGTGCAGAGAGATTACCCCAGGGAGGGCGGAACACAGGACAGGCAAGTTTCAAAGGAAAGGAGACTGTTGCAGCAACAAGTCCCACTGGGGTGGGGCAGGGTGGGGGTGAAGAAGGCTGTTTCTGCCAAAAATGGAAAGTAGCTATAGGCAAGGTAGAAGCTGTTCAAGACTCCTGGGAGGGCCAGGAACCTTAGGAATGGACCAAGTTTCTTCTCTCTCTCTCTCTCTCTTTTTTTTTTTCTGAGATGGAGTCTCGCTCTGTTGCCCAGGCTGCAGTGCAGTGGGGCGATATCGGCTTACTGCAACCTCCACCTTCCGGGTTCAAGTGATTCTCCTGCCTCAGTGATCAAGTGATTCTCCCTACTCGGGAGCTGCGTCTCCCAGCTCCCGAGTAGCTGGGAATACAGGTGTGCCACCACACGCAGCTAATTTTTGTATCTTTAGTAGAGACGGGGTTTCACCATGTTGACCATGATGGTCTCAATCTCTTGACCTCGTGATTCACCCGCCTCGGCCTCTCAAAGTGCTAGGATTACGGGCATGAGCCACCGCGCCCGGCCGAGTTTCTTCTCTTTCATTCCCTGTTGCTTGCCCTGGGCCATAGGAATAAACAGAATGAAGAAAGCAATCGTGATGCCTCTCCCACTTGCTAGGCTCTTACCAAGTATTTCCTGTAATTTTGTTTACTTCTCATGGTAAGTCAATGCTATTATCCCCAGTTCTCTACATCAGCTCAGAGCAGTCAAGTAACTTGTCCAGGCTCATAGCATAAGTAGCAGAGTCTGGACTGCAGCCCACGTGTGTCTGACTCAAAGCTTGTGACTTTTCCACCTCCCCACATTGCCTGGAGGGGAGAAGAGAGCATAGTTAGAAAGGAGGGGAGGGACAGGGTGTACAGCTCAAGGGCGAGGTTTTCTCTGCAGGGCCAGAAGGTTCTGGAATGCCCCAGAGCAAAGCTGTCAGCTGAGAGACCACTGACCTTATACCCTAGAGAGGCTCACTCTCTATGTAAAAGATGCGAATTTCTCCTTCTGCTCCCACCCAGGAGAAAACTCAGTTGTCGAGTGGGGATGGAGAATGTTCCCTGATATGATGACTCCAGTGTCCTTAGCCACACTGAGACGTTACCCTGTTTGTCATGTTTGTGTGGTGTTGGGGAGGGATCAGGAGTAGCCAAGACTAAAACTGGACCCTGGAGGCAGGGACCGAGAAGGAAGTGGGAGTAAAGACCAGCTGCTGGGGGTGGGATGGGTCCAACCTGTCTTCGAGGATTACAGGGCCTCCTGTGACTGTGGGTTCAGATGGTGATGGGGGTGCTGTGCAGCTGACAGGAGCAGGGGCTCCGACACAAGGTCATCAGAGTGCTGAGTGGGTGACGTGCATGGTGGGAAAGGGAGCCACCGCTGCATCATGGAGATTCGGGTGTGTAGACAGGAGGATGGCAGCCAGTGCTCAGAAATGTCATCTGGATTCTAGGAAGGGAATTGGCATGAACAAGGCAGGGGAATGGGTAGCTGGGTACTGCACTGGTCCCAGCGTCTGGGCCTGGGCAGAGATCTTATTGCAGAAGCAAGGGAAGAAGGTGGGGCTTGATCTCAGAACAAAAGAAGGAACAAATAGCAGACCCAAGAGGCTTATGTAGAGGCCCACATTGGAGGAGTCAGGATGGGCCCCAGCAACCTAGAGAGGCCTGGGTCTGTGCCATGGCTCCATCTGGGGCAGGAGGACCAACAGAGCCCAATAACTGGGAGAGCCTGTCTGATAGGACATCATGCTTTAGCGAGCTGGGTGTTTTAGGGACACACATTGCATCCTAAATTTTTTTTAGGAAGCCTAGGTTCAGAAGAGGACCTAGGGAGCCTAGGTACTTGTGAATATTGATGTCAGAAGTGAAATGTCTCCCAGCAGAAGGGAGAATCTCTATAACTGTTTTTTTAAGTTGGAGTCTTGCTCTGTTGCCCAGGCTGGAGTACAGTGGCACGATCTCAGCTCACTGCAACCTTCGCCTCCCAGGTTCAGGCAATTCTTCTGTCTCAGCCTCCCAAATAGCTGGGATTACAGGTGCCCACCACCATGCCTGGCTAATTTTTGTATTTTTAGCAGAGATAGGGTTTCACCATCTTGTTCAGGCTGGTCTTGAACTCCTGACTTCAGGTGATCCACCTGCCTCGACCTCCCAAAGTGCTGGGATTACAGGTGTGAGCCACTGTGCCCAGCCATTTTTTTTTTTTTTTTTGACAGGGTCTTGCTCTGTCACCCAGGCTGGAGTGCAGTTGTGCCATCTCGGCTCACTGCAGCCTTCACCTCCCAGGTTCAAGCAATTCTCCCACCTCAGCCTCTGGAGTAGCTGGGATTACAAGGGCCCACCACCATGCCCGGCTAATTTTTGCTTTGTTTTGGGATGGAATTTCACTCTCGTTGACCAGGCTGGAGTGCAATGGCATGCTCTCAGCTCACTGCAACCTCCATCTCCTGCATTCAAGCGATTCTCCTGCCTCAGCCTTCCAAGCAGCTGGGATTACGGGCGCCTGCCACCATGCTCAGCTAGTTTTCATATTTTTAGTAGAGACAGATTTCATCATGTTGGCCAGGTTGTTCTCAAACTCCTGACCTCAGGTGATCCACCTGCCTCAGCCTCCCAAAGTGCTGGGATTACAGGCATAAGCCATCATACCCAGCCAATTTCTGCATTTTTAGTAGAGATGGGATTTTACCATGTTGACCAAGCTGGTCTCAAACTCCTGACCTCAGGTGATCCACCCGCCTCGGCCTCCCAAAGTGCTGGGATTACAAGTGTGAGCCACTGCACCTGGCCTATAACTTTTATTTATCCTAATAGAGACACAAGCTTGCTAGTTTCTCTATTTTTTTAAAGAAAAATAAACTTTTTTTTCCCCAAAGACACAGTCTCGGTCTGTCGCCCAGGCTGGAGTGCTGTGGTGCAATCTCAGCTCACTGCAACTTCCGCCTCCCAGGTTCAAGGGATTCTCCTGCCTCAGCCTCCTGAGTTGCTGGGATTACAGACGTGTGCCACCATGTCCAGCTAATTTTTGTATTTTTATTAGAGATGGGGTTTCATCATGTTGGTCAGGCTGGTCTCAAATTTCTGACCTCATGATCTGCCTGCCTTGGCCTCCCAAGGTGCTGGGATTATAGGCATGAGCCACCATGCCTGGCCTTTTTTGTTTGTTTTGTTTTGTTTTGTTTTTGTTTTTTAAGATAGGGTTTTTGCTCTGTCACTCAGGCTGAGTGCAGTGGTACAATCATAGCTCACTGCACTCTCAAACTCCTGAGCTCAAGTGATCCTACTACCTCTGCCTCTGGAGTAGCTGGGACTATAGGCAGGTACCTGTATGTACCACACCTGGCTAATTAAAAAAAAAACAAAAAAACAAAACAAACAAACAAAACAAATTGAGGGCCGGGCACTGTGGCTCATGCCTGTAATCTCAGGACTTTGGGAGGCTGAGGCAGGCAGATCACTTGAGGTCAGGAGTTCGAGACCAGCCTGGCCAACATGGTGAAAAGTGTCTCTACTAAAAATAAAAAAATTAGCTTGGTATGGTGGCACATGCTTGTAATCCCAATTACTAGGGAGGCTGAGGCACGAGAATCGCTTGAACCCAGGAGACGGATGTTGCAGCGAGCAGACATTGTGCCACTGCACTCCAGCCTGGGTGACAGAGTGAAACTCTGTCTCAAAAAAAAAAATTTTTTTTTTTTTTTTT
>NW_016820683.1:904312-969038 GCF_001698545.2 Rhinopithecus bieti | reverse complement strand
TTTTTTTTTTTTTTTTTTTTTTGTAGAGACAGAGTCTTGCTATGTTGCCCAGACTAAGACATAAACTTAATATATTCCTTTTCTGCACCCATCTTGAGTCACTCCTTGCCGAAGAGGGGTCTGAGGATCAGCGCTCATTCAAGGTACGCCATCCGCATGCATCAGTGGTTTAGAGCAAGAAGAGACCCAGGCTCTCATTCATTTTACTAGGAAGAAACTGAGGCCCAGAGAGGTTGAGAGACTTCCCTTAGGTCCAGGGGTTCAGGAGAGAGTGGGGACAGAATCCTGGCTGCAGACCCCCAGCCAGTGCTTCCTTCCTCTGCGCCCCCCACCCATCTGGACTTGCCATGGTAACTAAGCCTCCTCCAGTGTGGGAAGCAGTTACCTAGCAACTTCCCATAACCAGGTTAGAGCCGAGGGAGTGAGATACCACATGCTGCCTCCCCTGGGGAATTTAGATGTGTAGAAATGGGATTGCCCACGTCATAGTGTGGCCACAAATGACCCTACATAGAGCCATGCCTATAAGCCCCTGTTGGGGAGAGTCTCACATCAGGATCAGTGAGTCTCAGGGATGATGGCACAGCCCTGGGCTGGCTGAGGTGTCCACCCCTGCAGTGGATGCAGGGCCCCACTGTGTACAGTGCTGGTTTCTCTGAACAGCATGGAACCTGTCCCCATTGACCTGCTGGCTCAGTATGGATGGGGGATCCACGGAGGAAGGCTGATAGAAAGGCTGTGTGTGTGTCCTTGCAGGTGTCTCACTGTGGCGGGGGGAATGGCAGGGGAGCATGTTCCTTCATGCTCCCTCTTGTTCCCTAATTATGTCAAGAAATGTTTATGAAATGACATGATTGTAAAGTAAGTGACTCTTCCTGTAACGTTCCCTGAATATTGAGTTTTGACAGCCATCCGCCACCCCCACAGCCTCACCTGCTTCTTGCTGTGGGCAGAGCCTTGCCTGGGTTCCCAGGTTCTGCCTCCTGAAGGGTCCTACCAAGTGGCCTAAGCCAGTTATGGCGGCCTCATTCTCTTGGAAATGGCTGGTGTAAGAACAGCATGGGATCCAGTCTTGCCAGTGGCATCTGTGTGAATGGCTGCTGAAGGACCTCCAGGAAGGACAGGGTTTTCTCATTGAGCAGAATTGGGAGAGAATGTGCCCCTTTTCCATTAGACATTGTCACGTCTGCATGTGATGTCTGGAGCTGTAAGCCAGTTCTGCATGTGATGTCTGGAACTGTAAGCCACTGAGAAGAGACACCACTGATGCTCGGAGACATCACTGATGCAATGTTGGGCCATTGTGTTAAGCCAGCCAATAGCTGTCTTGTCTCTGGACTTCTTGTGATGGGAAATCATGAGCCTTTTGTTGTTCTAGAGCCTTTTGGTCAGGCCTCTGGTTTTTCACCTCCGCTCACTCACTTGGCACTAATCTGAGTGGGCCACTGAATATATGCCTCAACAAGTCTTGGTATTAAAGGTAAAGCACCCAAAGAAAACAAGTGTCCCATATCTTTGATTTACTGACTAAATCAAAGATGGGACTCCCTGATCCTTTATCTCCTCAGTTGGAGCTGAAATCGGACTAGCAGTTGCATGCCCAGCTCTTGCAGGTCCGAATAGACTTCTCCCTAAAGAGCCTGATGGTGTCCCTGGTATTCCCAGCATCTGGCACATTTCACTCATTCATTCATTCATTCATTCATTCATTCATTCATTCATTCATGCAGTGGTGGGCTGGGGCTGGCTCCTATCTGCCCGTGAAAAACAATTGTGCACATCTCTTCCAAACTCTGGGTTCGGTGATGTCATGTTGGTAGCCTGAAATCTGCCATGGTGGGAGTTGTTCCTTTTTAAGTAGATTTTTTTTTTTTTCCAGCAGTTTTAGGATCACAGCAAAATGGAACAGAAGACACAGGGAGTTCCCATATACCCCCCATCCCCACACACGCACAGTCTCCCCCACTGTCAACATCCTCCAGCAGAGTGATACATTTGTTAAAATTGTTGAGCCTACAGTGACACACCATAATCAACCCAAAATGCAGAGTTTACATTAGAGTTCACTCTTCCTGTTGTGCATTCTATGGGTTTTGAAAAATGCGTCATGCCATGTGTTTATTGTTGTGGCATCACACCGAGGAGTTTCACTGCCCTAAAAATCCCCCGTTCTCTGCATATTCATCCCTCCCTCCCTCAACCCTTCCAACCACTGATCTTTTTACTGCCTCTCTAGTTTTTCCTTTTCCAGCATGCCATGTAGTTGAAACCATACAGTGTGTAGTCTTTTCATATTGGCTTATTTCACATAGTAATATGCATTTAAGGGCTGGGTGTGGTGGCTCACGCCTGTAATCCCAGCGCTTTGGGAGGCTGAAGTGGGCAGATCACCTGAGGTCAGGAGTTCAAAACCAGTCTGGCCAAAATGGTGAAACCCCATCTCTACTAAAAAAAAAAAAATCAGCCAAGCATGGTGACGTGCACCTGTAATCCCAGCTACTTGGGAGGCGGAAGCAGGAAAATTGCTTGAACCAGGGAGGTGGAGGTTGCAGTGAGCTGAGATTGCACCACTGCACTCCAGCCTGGTTGACAGAGTGAAATTCTGTCTTAATAATAACAACATGCATTTAAAGGTTTTCATCTTTTCATAGCTTGGTAGCTCATTTCTTTCTGAATACTGTTATATTGCCCGGAGGTACCACAGTTGATTTATTCATTCACCTATTGTAGGACATTTTGGTTTCTTCTAAGTTTTGGCAATTATAAATAAAGCCACTATAAATATCCATGTTCAGATCTTTGTGTGGATGTTTTCAACACCTTTTGGTAAATACCAAGGAGTGTGAATGCTGGATCCTATGACCAGAGTAAGTTTAGTTTTGCAAGAAACCGTCAAACTATCTTCCAAAGTGGCTGTACCATTTTATCTTCCCATCATTGATGAATGAGAGTTCCTGTTGCTTCGTATCACCACCACCATTTGTCAGTATTCTAGAAGTGGGGCATTCTTATCGGTGTGTGGTGATGTTTCATTGTTTTAATTTGCATTTTCCTAATGACATATGATATTGAGCATCTTTTGATCTTCTCACTTGCCATCTATATCTTCTTCTGTGAGCTGTCTGTTCATGTCTTTTGCCCATTTGTAAATCGGGTTGTTCATTTTCTTATTGTTGAGTTTTGTTGTTGTTTTGTTTTGTTGTTGTTCTTGAGACGGAGTCCTCGCTGTGTCCCGGCTGGAGTGCAGTGGCCGGATCTCAGTTCACTGCAAGCTCCGCCTCCCGGTTCACGCCATTCTCCTGCCTCAGCCTCCTCGAGTAGCTGGGACTAAGGCGCCCGCTACCTCGCCTGGCTAGGTTTTTTTTTGGTATTTTTTAAGTAAGAGATGGAGTTACCAGGTTAGCCAGGTGGTCCTCGATCTCCTGACCTCGTGATCTGCCCGTCTCGCCTCCCAAAGTGCTGGGATTACAGGCTTGAGCCACCGCACCCGGCCTTTTTTTTTTATTATTATTTTTTTTTTGAGATGGAGTCTTGCTCTGTTGCCCAGGCTAGAGTGCAGTGGCATGAACTTGGCTCACTGCAACCTCCACCTCCCAGGTTCAAGCAATTTTCCTGCCTCAGCCTCCCAAGTAGCTGGGATTACAGGCGCCCACCACCGCACCCGGCTAATTTTGTATTTTAGTAGAGACGGGGTTTCACCATCTTGGCCAGGCTGGTCTCGAACTCCTGACCTCATGATTCACTTGCTTTGGCCTCCCAAAGTGCTGGGATTACAGGCGTGAGCCACCGCACCCCGCCTATTGTTGAGTTTTAAGAGTTCTTTGTCTATCATAGTCCTTTATCAGATATGTCTTCTGTACATATTTTCTCCTGGTCTGTGACTTGTCTTCTCATTCTCTTGGCATATAGTGGGAGTGTTTACACCACAGAATTGGCAAATACTACAAGTCAGGGCTTCCTCTCAGAGAGAGCCAATTATTAAACCTTTACCAGCACACCACTGCATCCAGGCATCAACCATTTATTGACTGCACTGCTTGTCTTTGACCTAAAATAGATTTGGTCTAGTGGAGGAGGCAGATCAGTGAATCACTGACAATGGTGTTCTGAGTATTGGGATAGAGGGAGAACAAGGTTACTACAGGAACATAACCGGGGGCTGGGGCGGGGGGCACTTATGTCAATCATAATATTGGGATGGTTTCCCAGTGGAGACCTTGAGCCCCGAGCTAAGGATTTCAAAGTAACAGTTGTCTGGACCCATGCTGCCCAATAAGATAGTCCCTTGCCACATGTGGCTATTTCAGTCATTTGTACCAGGCACGTTTCAAGTATTCAATAGCCACATGTGGCTAGGGGCTACCACATTGGATGGATCAGACACAGAGCTTTTCCCTCATCACAGAAAGTCCTAATGGACAGCACTTGTCTAGACAAAACAGTGGGAGGAAGCATTCCAGGCAAAAAGAACAGAATATGGGCAGCTCAGAGGTCTGAGAAAACATGCCTCATTCTGGGAACCACATATCGTTCTAAGGGACTGAAGTAAAGGGTATTTGGGACTGGAGAGGTAGAAGATGTGGCTGAACAAACAAGGCAGCAGGCAGATCACATAAGGCCTTTAGTGCAAAGCTAAGGAGGTTAAACTCCAGCCTGAAGACTATGGAAAACCCAAGGATTTGTGCAGGAGCTTGGTATCATCAGCCTGTCTGTGAATAAGATCTCCCTGACTGCCTTGGAGGCTGGGGATTACAGGGGGCCAGCCAGGATGGCAGGGAGACGAGTGCTGAAACTACTGTAGTCACCAGGGAAAGAAGTGAGAAAGATTTGAAGTAAGGCAGTGGCTATGGAATGGGTGCAGAGAAGGGACAGAGTTGAGAGATGTGAAGAACCCGATGGCTGATTGTGTCTGACCCTGAAGAGGTGCTTTGTAATTATTTGTTGATTTAATGAATTAATTATAGCAAAACTTAAAACAATACAAGTGGGAGCACAGCTACTGGGCTTCTAGGTGGCATCTACTGCACAAATGGTGTGGTGCAGGGGACACCCTTGCCTTGGTATGGACAGGCTGAAGTGTTGACTTTAGACAAAGAAAATGGCAAACATTTTGACCATGCTAATCAGTCCCCAGTGTGGGCTGTTGTGTTTCAGGTTAGCTGGGAGCCAACGATGGCATGTAGGTACATTCCCCTTCTTTTGAGCAGAAGGAGAAAGAGGCAACAGGGAAGAGTGAGAAGAGAGATGGAGGGAAGGGTTGGTATCCCCTGTTCTGTCTGATGGAGGGAGGGCTCGGCTGAGAAGGGAGCCAGCTGTGCTCATGGAAGATGCTGAGGGAGCCAGGGTCCAAGCAGTGCCTCTCAGAATTAGGCACAGGCCATCCTCCCCTCTACCTCTTCCCCAGTCTTCCTGTCATGGGGACTGCAGAGCAGATTTGGTGTCCTGAAGGATCGGGTCAATTCACCAGCAGATAAAGGTGGTACATAGTGGATCTGCAGTATCTAGGAAGGCATTGTCAGCAGAGGATGTGTGGGGCAACAGAGCACTGGAACCAGAGTAGGAAGTGTGAGTATACTGGTGCCTAAACACGTGAGAGATACCAGCCTCCCTCTCTTGGCCTCCAGGAAGTTAACTGGAGGAGAATTCGAAGACAGTGGCTAAAGCTACTGGAACCTGGATATCATTGTAAATATGACCTTGTTTGCATCTATAGGTCTGTTAGGCCCAAGACAGTTGAGTTACAAAACGAGTAAATAGATGAGATGAAGCAGGTCCAATCATTCCTTCATTAGAAAAATATTTACTGAGCCTCTGTGTGCTAGATGCTGGGTGTACAATGGTTTACAAAACAGAGGTGACCCCTGCTCCATGGAGCTTACAGGCTAATAGCCATACAGCTCAGTCTGGCATCATCCTCTGTGTACGTGCTATTCAGGAAAGGCACAGGATTCATGAGACCATCTTAGGGGAAGGATTATTTTAGATTAGGGGGCAGGAGAGGACTGTTTGGAAGTGACATTTAAACCCAGACGTGGGCCAGGCATGGTGGCTCGCACCTATCATCCCAGCACTTTGAGAACCCAAGGTGGGTGGATCACCTGAGGTCAGGCGTTCAAGACCACCCTGGCCAACACGGTGAAACCCTGTCTCTACCAAAAATGCAAAAATTAGCCAGGCCTGGTGACATGACCCTGTAATCCCAGCTACTCAGGAGGCTGAGGTAGAAGAATCCCTTGAACTCGGGAGGCAGAGGCTGCAGTGAGCTGAGACTGTGCCACTGCATTCCAGCCTGGGCAACACAGCAAGACCCCATCTCAAACAAAAAACCAACCCAGACCTGGAGATGAACAAGAGTTAGCAGGGGTAGCAGGGGATGTGCCTCCAGGCAGCGAGAATGGCAAGTGTGAAAGGTTTGGGGACAAATCCCTGGCTATTTGGAGGCTGAAAGGCCAGTGAGGCAGGAGCATAAAAGCAAGGAGCAGGGGAGGCAGAAGAGGAGGCTGAGGAGTGAGGCAGGGGCCAGACTTCACAGGGCCACATTAGGACTTCGGACTTAAACCTAAATCCAGTAGGAAGGGGAGTGATGTGATCAGATTTATTTTTACAAAGATCGCTTTGGCATCTGTGTGGAGGGCCGGATTACAGGAGAGAATGCAGGGAGAAGGGTATGAAAGCTGACAATTACCAAAGCAAGAGACGATGGCGGCATGGCCAAGGTGATGGAGTAAAGTGGAGGAACTGAGGAAGCATTTTTTAGAAAGAAGACAATCAAAGTTTTTCTCACACCCTTGCCTTGGTATAGACGGGCTGAAATGTTGGCTTAGACAAGGCAAACAGCAAATATTTCGGCCATGCCAATCTGTCCCCAGGGTGGGCTGTTGTGTTTTAGGTTAGCTGGGAGCACAGTCCCCTGCCTCAACCAGGACCACATCTGACCAGAGTCAATTTTATGACTAAAGATTTCCTGACAAAACGTTTACAACTTCTGCAACCTCTGCTCATGTTTAAAATAATTACTATTAGGAAATAGTAATTGTTATAGGAAATTCCTGTTTGCATTTCATCTGAATTCCTCTCACATTACATTTTTTTAACTCTAGATAGAGATAAAGATGCTAAAATAATAAGTCATCGGGGCCGCCCAATATGAATGATGTCAATAACAACAGTTCTGAATTGCACCTGTCCCAAAGCCAAAGTGACCTATTCGTCAGCAGCAAAGAAAAATGGCCGAATATCCTCAGAAGAAGAATCCAATTAGAGTTTTGCTCACTGCTAAGTTCTTCGCCTTTGCTACTTAACATGTGTACCCAGTAATAGCACCTGGAAGCTTGTTAGAAATTCAGGACCGAGTTGGAGGCTGCATTTCAACACCACCCCCAGGCAATTGGTAGGCACTTGAAATTTTGAGAAGCACCATGGTTAGATCACCCTGGGGCCATCTAAAAGTGGGTGGGCAGTGGCTGGTGCCAGATATTTGAAATGCGGTGAGGCACAGCAAGTGGTGAGGAAAACCCAACCACTGGTCCAACAGGAACTGGTTTTTCTCTGGAAGCTCCAAGCTCCCAAGTCACACAGAATGTTGCAGCTAAACTCAGGGACAATGTGTTGGCTGCTGGTTGTGTGACTGGTGAGAGTCGCTGGCTGGACCCTCCTCTGGTGCTGAAATGCTATCAGGTAGAAACTAGGGCCTGTGGGGAGACAGGGGGAGGGGCTCCCCCTGGCAGCACCAGAGGCTGAGGGGGGTTGAGCTCCCTTTCCCCCGCCCGTTCATAACGTGGACAGTTTGGTTCTTGTCCTCTTTACCTGGCTGCTAACAGCCCTCGTGCCTTGTGGGTGTTTGGGTGACTTTCCCACTTCCTTCTGAATGGAGGCATGCTGACGAGCAAGGGAAGGATGCTTTGGCATCTCAGTACAAAATACTCTTCAGTAGCTTTAGCTAGAACAGAACACCGAGTTGCAGGGGTTCTGAAAGCTCTGCTCATACCGCCCTGCCCATGGGGTCAGCTCCTGCAGGCTGATGACGCCTGTCACCCCTTGGTCTCATTCTCATTCTCTACCTGAGGGCTATGCGACACAGACACCAGAGACAGCCTGGCCAAACAAGGACACTTTGTTTTATTACCGCTTTCTTGAGAAGTCTTTCAAGGCATAAAATCTCCACCAGAATCCAATCACGTACCTCTGTCTAACTAGAGCCGGTCCTCCCACATCATCAGACAACTGGATGAAGTTTGTGGGCTGTTTAAAGCATATGGTTTGTAAATATTGTAAAATCAAATATTACTTTTGGCTTTTATTTACTGCAGCATTTCACATTACCTAGCACCAAAATAGCTGAGGAGGTCTTCTCTGCCTTTGTTCTTTCTCTTGTTCTTTTTCTTATGCTTCTTTGCTCCCTGCCTTCTGTAGCAGCGGTTTCTCTGCTCTGATTCTTCCTCTCCCCACTGCCTGGCCCTCCTCCTGCACTGTCTGCCCACCAACTCCACACCGCTCTCTTCCCTGGCCCTACTCACCCTCTCCCTTTCCTCCCCCTGTGCCTCTCACGCTGCCCCTTGATACTCCTGGACATCTTAGCTACCTTTCCCTCTCTCTGCTTTCACTTCCAAAAGCTGCAGGCACTGCTTCCTCAGGCTCGACTCCCCACCTGCCTCCACCAGGCTATTTTCTTTTCCCTCCCTATACCCACCATGAGTTCCTTTTTTCCTCTTTCCTCTAAAGGAAACATGGGGATCAGAGAACTGTAGAATCAGAGTCACAAGGGACACTGCTTGTGCTACACTGGCCGTTACTTCTGAGTCAGAAAATCTTTCTTCTCCAATCACCTGCAATAATGGCTGCCCCCAACCCCGTCCCTCCTTAGAGCAAGAGAGGCTGGGGAAGAGAAAACTTCCAGGCTCCCTCACCAACACTTTCACCCCTCTTTCCTGTCTCATCACACAGACACACACAGATGCATGCGCACACATGCCCACACATACAGGAATGCACACATATGCACACACAAGCACACATGTATACACATAGGAGTGCACACATATGTGCTTGCAAGCACACATGTGCACACCCGCAGGAGTACACACCCACACCCACAAACTCCAAGTGCCCTTGGTGAAGAAAGGGTTTGTGCATGGCCTCCTCTAAGGCCCTGAGCTTCCTCTCCAGTGTTTCCTTCGTCCCTGGCCAGGCTGACGTGTGCTGCGCACCTGCAGGGTGAGCACTTGGACACGTGATTCTAGCTTGAGGGGATGGAGAGGGACAGCCATGGTGGGGTTCCTTACTCCAGGTGCAACTCTTGGGTGGCAGGGGGACAGCTATGGTCAGACTGAACAGGGAGCTCCTGTCAAAGCCAGCTTCCACCTGGGGTCATATTTAGTCAACCAATCCACAGTCAGTGCTCTTATCAAGTGGGCTTCTTTCCATGCCACCGGGCAAGGCATCTTCAAAACAGAAACTCAAGAGGGAAAATGAACATGGCCCTGAAGACACACTCTTGTAACCATAAAACAATGACTCTAACGTTCAGCATTCTCAGCCAGAGCTTCTCCAAGCACTTTATGGAATCTAGGATGCTATTTCCTTCATAGCTGGGGAAATAGAGGTTACACTGAATAAGCTGCTTAGGGATCGTGGAAAATCCCCCAGTTTCCCAGGACTTGGCTCCTCACATTGGAACATTCATTTGAAAGACCCAAGGAATATTAATTTGAACAGAGATGAATGTCTCAGCTAGGTGTTGACTAGAAGGCCAGCCTCGCACAGGCAGAGTCTCTCCAACCCCATCCTGCCTCCACATCCCTGCTCAGACTGGCTTGGCTGCCCGTGGCACTGAGCTGCACCTTAATTCCCAATGCAGCAGTGCCCACCCCTTGGAGAATAGGAGGAGAGCTGCCCTGCAAGCCCTCCAGGTGAGCGGGGCTTGCAGGTCAGCTAGAACGTGCCCCACCATATTCAACCCCACCCTGTTGTTCTGTGTCCAATGCCGAGGTGCGGTCTCTGCTTAGCTGTTCTCCGTGAAAATTCCCAAGACAAGGAGGAAGCAATGACAGCTGAAGGCCAGGATGAAGCTCCATTTCATCTCCCTGCCCCCCTCCCAACTCCCCCACTGCCTTCCACACACCCCTGAGGGGAGCAGAAAAGCAACTGTGAATATTCTTCTCCACCTGAGTTCCCTTTTGCATCAACTAATTACCAGCCCAATTGCCAATAAATTACTAGTATAAATGTTGTGTGTACACAGGCAGATGCAGATAGATGTATGTATATATAGTCATGGAGTCCAGCCTTTTTTCCTTGCCCCCTTCCTTGTGGGCAGCTCCAGACAAAAAGCTTCTGTCCCCTGAAGGGTTCATCGGGTCATGGGTGCCACGTAGTTGGCAGGGAAGAGGCCCAGCTTGTTGTGCAGGCGGCCGGTCCACCAGGACGGGTTGGAGCTATCCAGGACCTCCACCACCTCCCCGCTGTGGAACCCCAGCTCGTCATCCTCCAGGGCCTCAAAGTCGTACAGCGCCCGGGCCCACCGCACTCGCTGTTGGGAGAAGCACAGAAGAGGCTCTGCTGAGCTGTGGGCTGGGCAGGCAGGGGAGGGTCTGCTGGCTCCTCCCACCACATCCAAGTCCTTTGAGAGCAACATCCCCTGAAGGCTGACCCCTCTGCAGCTTAAAAAATCTTTTTTGTAGAGATGGGGTCTCACTATGTTGCTCAGACTGGTTTTGAATCTTTGGCCTCAAGCAATCCTCCTGCCTTGGCCTCCCAAGTAGCTGGAACTACAAGTGTGAGCCACCATGCCCGGCTACCCTGCTGCAATTTAAATCAGATACCTCTGCACAGGCCTGAGCAAGAAGTTCCCAGAATGCACCAGCGTCACTCTGGAGACTCAGGACTTCCACCAACAGATGTTACTGTCCAAAGCCTGAAGAGACTCCCTGAGAACCACTCTCTCCACATCAATACGTGGTATTTTTATCTTCTTTGAGTGACAAACAGAATGGCAACATGCCCCAAAGAATAGCCCTTGGTGTTAGGGCAATCAAGTCATGAGTCAAGATGGATCACAGGCCAGGCACGGTGGCTCACACCTGTAATCCCAGCACTTTGGGAGGCTGAGGTAGGAGGATTGCTTGAGCCCAGGAGTTCCAGACCAGCCTGGGCAATATAGTGAGAGCTAATCGCTACAAATAGTATACCTAGCTGCTTGGGAAGCTGAGGCAGGAGGATCACTTGAGCCTAGGAGTTTGAATCTGCAGTGAGCCGTGATTGTGCCACTGCACTCAAACCTGGGAGTCAGAGTGAGACCCTGTCTCAAAAAACAAAACAAAAAAAAGATGCAATGATAAAGGCAATGGTAAAGGACTATGATAAAGACGATAAAGAACCAGAACCGAGGACTATGAGAACAGGGAAGGCCTGGCAGGTACCAGACTGAGATCAACAGACTGGACGGTGCTGGCTCAGCCCCAGGCCTCCCCAAACATTCCATCCCCTCTCATTTGATCTGTGTATGCGGTTTTTTTTTTTTTTTTTTTTTTTTTTGAGATGGAGTTTCTCTTTTGTTGCCCAGGATGGAGTACAATGGCGCAATCTCGGCTCGCTGCAACCTCCGCCTCCTGGGTTCAAGCGATTCTCCTGCCTCAGCCTCCCGAGTAGCTGGGATTACCGGCATCTGCCACCACGCCCGGCTAATGTTTTGTATTTTTTTGTAGACATGAGATTTCACCATGTTGGCCAGTCTGGTCTCAAACTCCTGACCTCAGGTGATCCACCTGCCTCGGCCTCCCAAACTGTTGGGATTACAGGAGTGAGCCACCGTGCCCAGCCAGATCTGTGTGGTTTGAGTTTCTCCTGCCTCATCTTCTCCATTGAGCTCTGTTCCGGGGCCTTTCCTCAGGGATCCCAGAGAGGGATGGTTCTCATACCCCTGCTGCCTGGAGCTGCACTGGGTCTGTGTGTCTCCGATGCATAAGGGCCGCATTCATTTCACTGCCCAGGCTGGTGCCACAGTGCCCATCGTTTATGTCAAGGCTGCCTCCTCGGCGTTCCTAGGAACATACAACAGAAGACCGGTCATCCCGCTGCCAGGACATCTCCCACCGGTTCCCCCAGTGCCTTGCTCAGATGCCATCCACACAGCTGGTATATTCCAGGAATACTTACTGGTGATGACAATAAACCTTCCACGCTGAGGGGGAGGAGGACCTAAGGTCTAAAGGGACCTTAGATTCTGAAGGCAAAGAAGGCAAAGGTGGGTTTTATTTATTCAGTCAAGAAATATTTATCAGGCACCTACCATGTGTCCAGTAGCAGACACAAGGGAAATATAGCTGGAAAAAGAAGGTCTCTGGCTTCATAGAGCTTCCATTTAGAGGGGGAACCATGCGCATTTAAGTGGTAAGTGAGCAGAGAGAAGAAATGTCGGTGTCTGCCCAGGAAATCAAGAAAGGCTTCACAGAGGAGGTGATGCTTGAACTCCAGCTTAGAGGAGGGGTAGGACTGCCCAGGACAGGGCTCATCAGGCAGAGGGATCATCATATAAAACACCACAAAGGCATGAGAGGAAACGCAATGGACCATTCGGGTAACTAAGGTAGTGTGGGGCTGCTGGAATGTATGTTTGCACGGGGAGTCGGTGGGAGGCAGCAGGGATGAGGCTGGGGAAATAGATTCTGGCAGCTCACAAAAGACTTTGTGTGCCCTGCTAAGGAATTCAGGAATGATGAACGTATTGTCCATCTCAGTAAGCTGCCTGAAAACCCATCGGGAACAAGGGTGGGGGCGGATAAATAAGTAATAAACAAGGCTCTGTTGTGGGTATTAAGCCTTTTTTTTCTTGTGGATCTCGACAGCCAGATGGGTTAAGGGGCATGAATAGATTTGGAAGTGTGCTGATAGGAAAATGAAACAATTGTTCACTGAGTCCTCAGGGGAAGTGTGTGTGTGCGAGTGTGAGTGTGTGTGTGTGTGTATGTGTGTGTGTGTGTGTGTGTGCGCGTTCAGGCGGGAGTCATTTAATTCACAGAGATGTCTTTGCCAAGAGCAGTTTCCCTATTTCTGCCATTTGCGGGAGGGTCCAGGGTCTTCATCATGAACTCTCTGAGACCTAAAGAGGCCGGGCCAGGCCTGGAGGGGAGGTAGGTTCTCCTTTCCACCGTATTGTGCCCACTGCCTTCTTTCCAGATACCTGGTGGAAATGGTGGTGCTGCAGATACCGCTGCTGTGGGGGCTGCTGCAGCTGCTGGGGCGCTGGGGCGTACTGCGGAGGCTGTAGCTGGTGCTGGTACTGCTGCAGGGGAAGGGCTGGGGGGTGATCCGACAGCTTCCGGTTCATCGAAGGCCGGATTTCTTCTCCCACAGCCCCACTGAGGTGTGGGCCTCCCTGGGACCGCCGGTCCAGGCTGTTGCCCCGTTGACCCTGGGAGAGAGAAGAGAGATGCTGCAGATGCGTCCTCCTCTCTGATCTTCTGGCCCTACCCCACCCTCGGGCAGTTGTTCCCGGACCCTGCTCATTCTGGCTCCAAGAAATAGCTGGTGGGTGGGGGCAGCTGAAAGAGAACTGATACTTCAGACCTTCACATTTTCCAAAGTGGCCTCTATATTCTCAGATCCTCCCAGTTTTAGGAGTTCAGGCCTCTGGTTCACAGACTAACACTTTCCGCCTGGTAGCCATTTAATCCATTTCCAGGGTGCTTGTTTTTTCTCTGTGTAATCAAGCTGAAATATTCCACTTTACTGATACAATGCTGCCCCTTCTTATCACATGTTGCCACACCGCTGGACATCCTCCCCTCCAGATGAGCTCCACTGTTGACTCTGCGTGATTTTGAACTGTCATTTATGGCCTGGTGATAGAGACCTAAACAGCAACATTCTTGCAATGCCGTGGGAACCAGGCCTGCCGCTGGGGAAGAAGTAAGGCCTTTTCCCCTAATGTTAAAACAATCTTACGGCGGCCGGGCGCGGTGGCTCAAGCCTGTAATCCCAGCACTTTGGGAGGCCGAGACGGGCGGATCACGAGGTCAGGAGATCGAGACCATCCTGGCTAACACGGTGAAACCCCGTCTCTACTAAAAAAAATACAAAAAACTAGCCGGGCGACGAGGCGGGCGCCTGTAGTCCCAGCTACTCGGGAGGCTGAGGCAGGAGAATGGTGTAAACCTGGGAGGTGGAGCTTGCAGTGAGCTGAGATCCGGCCACTGCACTCCAGCCCAGGGGACAGAGCGAGACTCCGTCTCAAAAAAAAAAAAAAAAAAAAAAAAAAACTTACGAATCAGAAATACCATATTGTTATTTTCATTTAACAAACAATTACGTAGGACCGTGGCTGTGGCATATACCAGCCACTGTTCTAAGCGCTTTACAAATACCAACTCATTTAATCCCGTTTAATGCAATTTTATATTGCTTCTCTTATCTCTGAATGCACATCCTAGTGAGTTAATACCTCTGTTCGTTTCCTGGTTAGAGTGATTCACAAGGTCTTGGCTAGCCTTTGTTTTCCTTTCTCAACTTCTGTGTGCATTTGGTGGGAACTTCTTTTCTCCTTTGGCAGTAACTTCTCAGGCTTAAAAGCAACTAGGGACTTGAAAAAGGATTTTCTTGACTTCCCCAAAGCACACATTGCTTTCACAGTCTCAATACCTTTTCAGATAACCTGTCCCTAGGATTTCAGCTATTCTAGTGAATGCTTCTTCCCATGATACCTGTCTCTTATAACCATGTTATTTCCTTTGAAAAATAGTTTATAAATTGGTGTATGTGTGTGTGTGTATGTGAGAGAGAGAGAGAGTGTGTATGTGCATGTGTGAATTTACTTATGGGAGGCAAGTTAATATTTTCTTAGTGCTTAATATGGACCAGACTCTGATAGTGCTTAGCTGTAGTAACTCATTTACTCCTCACAACAGCCCAGTGAGGGAGGTTTTATTGTTCTCTCCATTCTACTGATGAGAAAACTGATACTCAGAAGGTTTCTTAACTTGGCTAGGGAATACAGGTAGCTAAGTGATTAAAGCAGGATTTCATACCAGGTCTGTCTGACGCATTTCCTTTTAAAGCAATACTCTGTATTCCAAACAGTTCCAACAGCAATAATTCCAAGTGCAGTTTTCTCCTCCCATGTCCTCCCCACTCCCAATCCCATCATAAAACTCCAACTGCTGAATTAATTCCTGAACTCTAGGCTGTTCCCTAATGTCCCCGTCTGTAGCACCCCCAACTCCTTCATCTTGGACAACTCTTGAGCTAGGTTGAAAACTTTGGTGTAGCAATGTCTATGAATAACAAAAAAACAGCACCTGTGGTAAGAACTGATGCTTGTTGAGTGCAGTGTGATGAGGAATGACATGTAGCTTGGGATACATTATCTTCTCCAACCTTCACAGCCATCCTGGGAGGTAGATATTACCATTATCCCTACTTTATGGATGAGGAAACTGAGGCTCAGAGAACTTTCCAAAGTCACACAACTAGGAAGTGTTAAGTTGAGATCTGACCTCAGCGCTCTGAGCCCTGTCTTTCAGTATACTCAGAGGATCTACCCATCCTATGCATTTTTCCTTGTGGTTCCCGTGAGAACTTGGGCTGCCTAAAATCTCTAGACTGGGGTCGATCAGACCTGGAGCATACCTGGTCTTCTCGGGTTCTGTCTCTAAGGAAGATCTGCTTCTGTCTGGAGATGGAATTTGTCCTGTAGTAGTCCACCAGCTTGTTTAGGGATGGAAACTTCTCAGTCCACAGAAAGTAATTACCCTTGTTGTCTCGCATGACCTTGAAGTGTTGAACGTCATCCTCATGCCTGGAGATCAAGGCAAAACGAAATTGTATGTTACACGGTGATAATGTCACCACCTCCAGGCTGCTCGCATCTGGGATGGTGGAGTCCTCTTTCGGCAGGAGATGTAGATATGGATGACTCACTCATCACTGGGCAGGTGGGCCAGCCCAGTCAGGCTTCGGCAGGAGCTTTGCAGGATGGACCACTTAGGATACAGGCTATGCTAGAGGGGATTTACATCAGCAGAAGGTAATCAGATGAGCTAAAATTTGTCTTGGACACTGGAACTAGCCTTTTACAAGAAAAGCATGTTCCAAGTGCCTTAACGACTAAAAGATCAAGGACCTTTTCACAATATTTATTTGCAAGATGTCAGTGGGGTCATTTCAAGCTCCTATTATCTTTCTGTTACCAGAAATACTTTGAACCATCTCTTTTAAGCTCATAAGCTAGCACTGGCAGGTAAGAAGCTGCTCTCTTTCCTAAGAAATATGTCACATTTTATCTCTACGTAATAAGGATCATCTTGGTTTATGTTTTGCATAAATAAGGTTACAAAGTGTTTTCAGCTTTTGGCGAAATAGCTTTGTATGAAATATAGAGTTTTTTTTTTTTTGAAATGGAGTCTCACTCTGTTGCCTAGGCTGGAGTGCAGTGCTGCCATCTCTGTTCACTGCAAACTCTGCCTCCCAGGTTCAAGCGATTCTCCTGTCTCGGCCTCCTGAGTAGCTGGGATTACAGGCACCTACCATCACACCCGGCTAACTTTTTTGTATTTCTAGTAAAGATGGGGTTTCACCATGTTGGTCAGGCTGGTCTTGAAGTCCAGACCTCTGGTGATCCACCCGCCTCGGCCTCCCAAAGTGCTGGGATTACAGGCGTGAGGCACCGCGCCCAGCAAAATGATAGAGTTTTAATTGGCAAGGATCTTGGAGATTGTTTAGCCTTACTTCTCCATTTTACAGATGAGAACACTGAGGTTCAGAGAGGTTCAGGGGCTTGGCCAAGGTCACTGCTGAGTGGCAGGACTGAGGCCAGAACCCTGAGTCTCTGACTCCAGTCTAGTGAGCTTGCCTGTCACACCACGTAAACACGATAACTTCTTTTAGATCAGCACCTTCTGATGCCAGTCTGGACTCACAAATGATGGGATACATTTGAACCAGGGCTAGAGAACATGGATTTTATCCATCTAGGAAGGGTGGACTGAGCCTTTACCATTAGATCCAGTTTTACTTTATTGCCAAGTCATTCTCTTTTGGATGTAAAGTTTATTTTCAAACGACATACATTTATATCTAAAAATAAACCAGCACTAGTGATACCAATTGTCTGATGTAAAAGAAAGGTCAAGAATTTTAAAGGGTCTTGGAGAGTAAAGATACCTCTGAGAGTAAGTGGAGGTTTCTTAGGGATGGATTTAGGGATCTGTGTTAAGAAGGACATGGAAATTCTGACCCTCAGTCTCATCTTATATGCTGAGATTTGCTCATAGCTGGGTGAAGCCAAAGGTTGTACAAGTGGCCTCTTGCTTGACTGATTTGGGGTGGTAATCAACATATTGCAATCACTGCATGGTCTTCCCCTTGGTTTTGGCCACCAACGGATACTTTCTTCATTCTAAAACAACATGGATCAACTCAAAGTCATTACCCTTCACATCCGGGTGAGGAGGAGGAAATATTCTTATGGTATTATAATTTTTCATCCACCACCTCAAAGAACTCAGAGTGTGAAACACTGACCCTTTTACTCTCATAAGCTATAAGGATGGATGTGAGAGTTGCTGCTGATCATCTGGGTCTACAGGGAAAAGATGGCCTGACCATTGTCTCAAGCCTGAAGAGGAACAAAGAAAAGGATGCGACTCAGGGCGCTGGACTCCAAAATCTGGTGTTTTAGGCCCTTAACAAATGCTGAGTGATAGCACTTCAATTAGCTCTTAATTATCTGTGCCCATGACAGATGTAAAAATAATTAACAATGATTTTGCTTTGGAAAATATTATACTGCATTTCTGCAGAAGATGTGATAATGATTACGGTAATTGTTACCATAACTAGAAGCTTCATTGCCTCAGTATCAGGGGAAGACTTTGGTAGAAGTCAAGGCTGACTGTTTTGTAGAATTCACTTTAATAAAACAAATATAAAACATAGTTCTGGGTCCAGGCACAGTGGGTCACGCCTATAATCGTAGCACTTTGGGAGGCTGAGGTGGGCGGATCACATGAGGCCAGGAGTTCAAGGCCAGCTTGGCCAACATGACGAAACCCCATCTCTACTAAAAACAACCACACACACACAAATTAGCCAGGCGTGGTGGTGCGAACCTGTGGTCCCAGCTACTTGGGAGGCCAAGGCATGAGAATCGCTGTGAACCTGGGCGGCGGGGGTTGCAGGGAGCCGGGATCGCGCCACTGCACTCCAGCCTGGGTGACAGAGCAAGAGTCTGTCTCAAAAAACCAACAAAACCACAAAAACCATAGTTTCTAGCTGAAAAAGCCAGAGTCATCTTCATGCAAACCAAAGGCCCAAGAGATACCCCTCAGTCTAACAAATTACTTGGTCAAGTTTATGATGGGGTAGAGAGGGGAGGCTTAAGAAATAGATTTGACTTGTAACATATATACATACATGTTAAATATAATATATGTATAATTGTTTTTTCTAATTATATATGTATATAATATATGTAAATAATCTTTTTCTTTTGAGACAGGATCTTGCTCTGTCACCCAGGCTAGAGTGCAGTGGCATGACCTTGGCTCACCACAGCCTCAACCTCCCAGGCCCCAGCGATCCCTTTACCTCAGCCTTCCAAGTAGCTGGGACCACAGGCACGTGCCACCGCAATGGGTTAATTTTTTTATTTTTAGTAGAGATGAGGTCTCGTTATGTTGCCTTGGCTGGTCTCCCAACTCGTTTGCTCAAGCAATCCTCCCACCTCAGCCTCCCAAAATGCTGAGGTTACAGGCATGAGCCACAGTGCCCAACCCTGACTTGTAATATATGTTAATGGAGCCAAATTTCATTAATTAAGACCTAACAAGATTAGAATTTGTGATACATCAATATTGGCCTGAACTAAAGCTTACCATTCTCCAAGTTATGAAAATAAGGTTTTTCTTGAGGAAAATTAAGAGTTTAAGCAAGATTGCAAGGGCAATGCTAAAGAGACCACTTTAAAGGTATGCAGGCATACAAATTGTTGACCTGTTATTTTTAAGTCCTTCCTACCTATCCTTTCAAATATCCATTCTTTCTAAATAGCAAAGTGGCCACAGTTTATTACTTGAGATTGGATTTCTGTCCTTAAAACAAAGCCACATGCCTTTCAAAATATATTGAATCAACCAGATCGGTATTTCCTGTCAATAACCTGACAGTAACGTTTTACTGTACTTCTCCTGATCTGCTAACAGCATTATATTCTTGCAGTTTCACATGTGGTCAAGTCTGATACGTGACTTGCGATCCCCAACATGCTGACCACACACAGTGTTCCGAATTGGGCTTCTGAGTTTGGGGCTGTGTAATGTCTACACATGGACTGAGTCACTTCCTATGGGGTGCTGCACCTTAGTGAGATTTCGCTGTTACAGTCCTCCCCCACTCCTGGCCCTCCTTGGCTCTGTTCTCTTGTTTTCGGTTTTGTTGTACTGTACTGTGTTGAAGTAGCCTTTCTTTTTGTTCAGCTGCCTACAACTATATATGTATTTGTTGGGGCTCAGAAAATGACACCCCTTGGCATGCTGAGTGCTTTGAACCAAAGGAGACTGGAAGGCTTCACAAGTAGCCTTGGAAGCAAAGTCTTCCTTTGGCCTTTTCCTGACCTCCTGTCTCCCTCTCCTCTTTCTCCCCGTGAGTGAGTCATAGAAATTGGAATTCCTCTTCCCCACAGTGGGTCAGAGAGACTAGAAAGGTCACTATTAGAGAGGCCAAGGCAGGAGGATTGCTTAAAGCCAGGAGTTTGAGATCAGCCCAGGCAACATAGTAAGACCCAGTCTCTACAAAAAAATAAGTTGAAAAAATAATATTAGCCAGGTGTGGTGGTGTGCACCTGTATCCCCAGCTACTCAAGAGGCTGAGGTGGGAAGATGGCTTGAGCCTGGATCACAGAGGCTGTGGTGAGCGATGATTGCACAACTGCACTCCAGCCTGGGCAACAGATCAAGACCTTGTCCCCTCACCGCCCCAAAAAAAAGAAAAAGAAAAAGAAAACAAACTTGGGACAGGCCTTGTTCAGTTTCCCACCTCAGTCTGTTACCTTAGATCAAACCCCCTTTGTCCAATCCCATTTCGACAGGGCTGTCTATCCTTTGTCGAACCTAAGCATAAAAATAGACGGCTTTCCCTGGGTTTTGAGTCTTCATTTTTGAAGGCTTCTGTGTCACACGAGTCTTTGATTAAACAAATGTGTCCACTCTCCTCGTTAACCTGTCTTGTAGGAGTGTCAGCTGTGACTCCTCTGATGGGCGAAGAAAGGTGCCACACCTTTTCCGCCCCTGTACATCCTACAGCAATGACTTGAGATTTCTATTTTTCCCTGACTCTTCTTCAGATATGCATCAATCATAAAAGAAAAGGTTAAGATTTAAACCCCCAGATGGATCTGGACAAGTGGGAGTTCTCCTCCTCCTACCCCTCCTTCCTTCCACAAATACTCACTGAGTGTCTCTATTTTGTGCAAGACACTGTTAAAGGCATAAAGATGAAGTAGAGGAAAATCCTGCCCTTTCAGAAGCACCTGGGCTAGAAGGGGAGGCAGACGGGCATAGAAATAATTTTGAATACACACCAGTGTGCTAAGGAGTGGTGTGCGTGTGTTCTGGGGAGGCACTGGGAACAGCAAGTTGTGAAGCTGCTGCCATGCTTGGCCCCTAGGCCACCATGCTTCTGACCACTGGGTCATCTTCCAGAGGTCCCTTCATGGCTTCAGCATTCTGGGAGGTTAACAGGCTGAGAAGGGTCAGGGCGGTGTCAGGAATGGTCAGTACCTGACAGAGATGGAGAAGTCCCCTGGGGAGCTCTGGCTGGCCCGGATGATGAAGAAACCAACCTCCTTGCCCATGAGTAAGTTCTCTGCCTGGTGTCGAGAAAGGCCTTCATGAAACCATCTGTGGGGCGAGATCAAACAAGAGGATCAGGATGAGACACAGGAGTGACAGGAGGGAGACATGAAGAAGAGGTGACCCAGAGGGAAAGAGGCTGGGGACTCTGTACAATAGGGAGCAGAGAGAGACCAAAGAGGGGCCATGGGCTGTTTGAAATCAAACCAGTGCTCTGGGCAGCTTTCAGGAAAGGCGAGGGCGCGTTCCCCTTGACTCACCCTCTTTGTTCCTTCTCTCCAGGAGAAGTCTCTCTCCAGCCTGGGAAACAATCATGGAAATGTGTCGCTGCACCAAAATGGGGCAGTGTGGGAGTGACTCACTGCAGGAGGCAGCCGCCTGCCGGCAGCTGCGGAAGAGATAGACCAGAGCTGAGGGGACAGAGGATGCACCCAGGAGGGAAGGGAAGGCTTCAGGCACTGGGGCCAACCAGGTGCAGCTGGCTGAGCAGGGCCTGGGGTGCTCATGCCTGCACTGAGGCCTCAGTGGCCTAGAGGCTCCTCCCTGGGCATGAAAGGAGAGTTACAGCCCAGGGTGTCACGTCACCTAGGCAGGCATGGAGCACAAGGGGGCTTTGCTCAGTGTGCCTAGCAGAGGCTGCAGTGTTTCTAGGGAGTCCAGTGTACACACTTGGAAATGAGCGAGGCTGGCAGCAGCCAGAGAGTGGCGTCTATACAAGATCCTGGGCCCACCCCAAAAATCCAGGCTGGGAAATAATCTTTACTGTGGAAAAGAAGAAACAGGAGAAACCGCTCTATCAGCAGAACGGTCAGGGTGGCAGCCCCTGGAGGTACAGCTGCACACAGCGTGGCATGTATGAAATAGGTCAAACACACAGGGCCAGGCAAGCTGTGGCTGCAGCCTCGAGGCAGGAGGCCAGAGACCTCTCTCGACCACAGACAAGCAAAATGAGTGTCTGCAATCACTCAGCGGCCAAAGGTGGGACTGTGTCACATTGCTTCAAGGTGGCTGCTCTAATTGCTGCCACCAGAAGGTTCATATGCATGTTCCTTGAAGATAAAAGCCTATCAGGCCTTGGCTTTGGATTCCTTTGTGAGCAATTCTCTGTGTTTTCTAGAATTTGGGAACCTGAGACAAGGGTAGCAGGAAGGAGGTACTTATTGGAGACTGAGTCCCCCTCCGGGACTGAGGGGGAAGGTTGGCTGTGCTCTGAGGGGGCTGAAAGCAGCAGTTTCTGGTGACCTGGAAATTCTGCCTGAGTATTTGCCACACAATTCTACAGGGCTAAACAAGAGACTACCACACACACCACTGCCATGTGTGGGAAATGTAACGGGGATGGGAAAAGGAATGGGGTATGCACCACAGCAGCCGTATCGCAAAGGAAATATTTTAGAAGTGAAGGGGATTTAGGAAATACACATTTGTCCTCCGACTGCAATCTGATAGGGGGCTTCTTTCAAGATTTGTAAAAATTACCACACATTGCATATTAGACATGAGTGGTTATGGTTTCAATATTACATATTCATTCATTCATTCAAAAGCTTTACTGAACATCTAGTATTGTGCTGGGCCCCGTCCTGCGCACTGGGGACATGGTAGTGGGCAGAACAGACACCTACCCCTGCCCTCAGGGAGCTTACATTCTATTCAAGGGGGACACAAACAAAAGAACAAAATAATTAAGACCTGCAGTGTGCCAGATGATGGTAAGTGCTGTAGAGAACATGAAAACAGAGAGGAGAGATGGGGCGCTGCGGGTGAGAGATTAATGTAAGGTATGGTGATGAGAAAGACCTCACTGAAAAGGAAACATTCTAAACCTGTAGGGGACTGGGGTGTGGGAGGAACCAACACAACAGACTGAGGAGGAGAAGCCAGGGCAGTGGGAGGACAAACGGAGGAAGGATGTTCTGGAGCCAAAATGAAGGTGTTCCAGTGGGAGGGGGATCCCCAGGGCAGGTCAGGCTGAGATGACCCCTGGGAGCTGCAGCCCATGGTGTGCCTGGTGGGAAGGGTTGGGAGATGAGGAGTTGGAAGTAGCAAATATACACACTCCTTTTGAAGAGATGGAGTGGCAACTGGAAGGGGATTTGATATTAAGAGTTTTCTTGTTTTATTTATTTAGTTAATTTTTTTTTCTTTGAAACAGAGTCTCTCTCTGTTGCCCAGACTGGAGTGCAGTGATGTAATCACAGCCCACCACAGCCTTGAACTCCCAGGCTCAAGCGATCCTTCTGCCTCAGCCTCCCAAGCAGTTGGAACTACAGGTGCATGCCACCACGCCCAGCTAATTTAAAAAATTTTTTTGTAGAGATGGGTCTCACTATGTTGCCCAGGCTGGTCTCAAACTCCGAGCCTCAAGTGATCCTCCTCCCTCAGCCTCTCAAAGGACTGGGACTATAGGAATCAGCCACCACAAAACCCACCTGGCCTCTGGGTTTGGTTTTGTTTGTTTGTGTTTTGGTACGTTGGGAGAAATTGCAGCGTGTGTGTGTGCTGACAGGAATGATCAAGCAGAGAGGGAAAGGAGGTTGATGTGGGAGAGAGAGAGGAGAATTTCTGCTAGAAGCACTGACAGTTCCTTCCAGCCAGCTGCAGGAAAGGCCGACTGTTTGAGCACACTTGCGGGAGGCAGGTGGATGTGGTAGGGGTGGGGTGGGGGTGAGGAATCTGGGAGCTTCACTTCTGGTGGCTTTCATTGTTCCAGAGAACCTGGAATCAAGGTCACAGGCTGAGAGTGATGCAGGGAGGGGCCGGAGGTTTGAGGAGCAGGTGGGGTATGCAGAGGTCACATAGCAGATTCCTGGGCAGCATCAAGGGCCCTGTCAAGGTCAGTGGTCATTCTCTTGGTTTGGTGGTCAGTTCAGGTTCACCATGAGTGTTGCTCCTGCACCTCGCTGGAGTCACCAATACTACTGTGGTTTTCTAACAAACTTTTGCTCTTTGAGCTAGACCCTGGTTCTGAGGCAAGATTAGATTTCTATCTAACCCTTGTGGTCAATTCTTGAGACAAACGAAGCCCAATCTCAATTTTGCATTTCCTCTTTAGGAAGAGAACTTCCCCTTCCCCCAATGACTTCTCTCACTGGGGTGAGCACGCTTTACTGAAGGCAGGGAGTGTCTGTCCACCCACCCAGTGAAGGCTGAGAGCCTGGTGAGGATGGTTAGGATTGGGAGGTCACAAAGAAGTGCTTAGGAGAGCAGCTCTCAAAGTGGGGTGGCCAATAGCGCCCCCTTTGGAATTCTAGGGAACCCTGTGGTTGAAACCACTATAGGTAATTTGAGTTTACAAACTCATTTTATAAAAACTTAAAATAGGCCAGGCACAGTGGCTCATACCTGTAATCCCAGCACTTTGGGAGGCCAAGGCAGGTGGATCACCTGAGTTCAAGAGTTTGAGATCAGCTTGTCCATCATGGTGAAACCCCATCTCTACTAAAAATACAAAAGTTAGCCAAGTGTGGTGGCATGCGCCTGTAATCCCAGCTACTAGGGAGGCTGAGGCAGGAGAATTGCAATGAGCTGAGATGCACTCCAGCCTGTGCAACAGAGCAAGACTCCATCTCAAAACAAACAAAACAAACAAACAAACAAACCAAAAAACCTCCAAAACTTAAAATAGGCAGGGCACGGTGGCTCACGTCTGTAATCCCAGCACTTTGGGAGGCTGAGGCAGCAGATCACGTGAGGTCAGGAGTTGGGGACCAGCCTGGCCAACATGGTGAAACCCTGTCTCTACTAAAAATAGAAAAACTAGCCCAGCGTGGTGGCATGTGCCTGTAATTTCAGCAACTTGGGAGGCTGAGGCGAGAGGATGGCTTGAGCCCAGGAGTTTCAGGCTGCAGTGAGTGGTGATGGAGTCACCACACTCCAGCCTGGGTGACAGAGTGAGACCCTGACTCACAAAAAAAAAAACTAAAAAAATAAAAAAGGAAAGAAAAACTTAAAATAGCAATACATACACATGGTGTAAACATCGAAAGGGAATGAAATGAAATGCAAAGTCTCCCTCCTGCCCTGGCCTTCAGCTGCATGCTCTGGCGGCTCTCTGGAGAGATCTCCAGAGGCAGCCATTTTTGACAATGTCCTGGGTTCCCATGGATAATTGTGTGATTGCTGGGAAAGTAAGAGGAGTGTGTGTGGGTAGGCCCATCTCAGCAGGCTGTGAATACTTACTCGGGAAACTGGATGTCTATGAAATTCTTGGGCACATATCCTTCCTGGCTCCCAAGCTCCGCCTTAAACCACTCCTCTTGGTTACTCAAAATCTACATGGAATAAAAGGAAAGACAAAGACATTGGAGGGAGGACACCAAAAAACAAGAGAAAGGGGCTGCAGGGCAAAGAAGGACCTTTTGGACTTAGAGGGAAAATATGTTAATAAGTTGAAAGAACTGAACAGCTGTTCTAGGATTTACCCCAGGCCCGTAGAGGAGCCGTGGGTTTACCTTTGGAGTCAGCTTCTCCTCATCCCAAGTTATTTCTGTCCACTTGTGCCGTCCACTTATGTCACCCCACTGTGGCTTGGCCTCCCAGACTCAGCACTCAGGGACTTCCCTGAATCCCTTCTTCTATTTTGGAAATTCGTTTGTCCCAGGTAGCACCTTAAGTTCCTCATCTGAGCAGATGGTGGGAAGGCAAGAGTGGCTATTCCATAGTTTTGTTTTGTTTTTTCTCTTCCAGGTAACCAGGAAACTTTTCTGTTTTTTTGTTTGTTTTTTGTTTTTTTGAGATGGAGTCTTGCTCTGTCGCCAGGCTGGAGTGCAGTGGCGCGATCTCAGCTCACTGCAACTTCCACCTCCCGGGTCCAAGTGATCCTCTTGCCTCAGCCTCCCGAGTACCTGGGATTACAGGCATGCGCCACCACACATGGCTAATTTTTCATATTTTTAGTAGAGACAGGTTCCACCATGTTGGCCGGGATGGTCTTGATCTTTTGACCTAGTGATCCACCTGCCTTGGCCTCCCAAAGTGCTGGGATTACAGGCGTGAACCACCAGGCCTGGCCCAGGAAACTTTTCAAAAATTTAATTTGCTTTTGTTTTTTAAACAGGCAGATTAAAACTTAAACATCCCAGTGGGGTCAGCTTTGGAAACAGTAACTCTTTGTATTCACATGCTGTGTATTTCACAGATAGTTTGGCTGGAACTCAAGATACTGGGGATGCCTTTTTTAAACTTGCTTTTAGAGCCAGATCCCAAGCAAAACCAAAAGTTCTGTCTTGTTACTCTGTGGCCTCACTTTGACTGTGACCCCACATGTTATTGTCTACCTTGGTTAGTCATATTACTCACCAGACTTGACTATATGTGGCTTTTGGTTTCTCAAAAAATGAGATTTACCATTAAAAGACAAATATTTGGCACTGCCACTGAGAATGTTTTGAAAGTCTGAGGCCAGGCGTGGTGGCTCACGCCTGTAATCCCAGCACTTTGAGAGGCCGAGGCGCATAGATCACTTGAGGCCAGGAGTTCAAGACCAGCCTGTCCGTTATGGTGGAAGGCCGTCTCTACTAAAAATACAAAAAGTAGCCGGGCCTGGTGGCACACGCCTGTAATCCCAGCTACTCGGGAGGCTGAGGCAGGAGAATTGCTTGAACCCAGGAGGCGAGGTTGCAGTGAACCGTGATCTTGCCACTGCAATCCAGCCTGGGCAACAGAGTAAGACTCTCTCTTAAAAAAAAAAAAATCTTTTTTTAAGTCTATGATATAGACTAGAACAATAATTCTAAATAAGGATAGCAGAGCAAAAGATGGAAGGAACCCTGATAACTCACTGAACCACTGAATTAGATGATACCCAGGAGCCTTCCTACTTCTGGACTTTGAGAAATTACAAGTCTTTGTTATTGTTTAAGCCATTTTTAGTTTATGTTTCTTGTTCCTGAAAATATCTTAACTGATAGAAGTACGATGATAAAGAAGAAAGCAGAAATAGATAGAAAAGGCATTCATATGTGGAGGAGAGACCACTTGCCTCAGCAATGAAAGGAGTTACTGAGGCCAAGTCAGATGGCAATGGAACTTCCTCCTTCAGCTCTGAGGAGGTGTGGTGCATTCTGGGAATGAAATGCCTCCAGGTGGCTGGAATGTAGACTGTGAATATCTTGAAATGTAGGGGCAGCCCTTAAAGGATTTTGAGCAGGGAAATAACAGTGAGAATTAGAGTTCAGAAAGAGCTCTGGCTGGGTGTGATGGCTCATGCCTGTAATCCCAGCACTTTAGGAGGCCCAAGCAGGACGATTGCTTGAGCCCAGGAGTTTGAGACGAGCCTGGGCAACAAAGTGAGACCTTGTCTCTATGAAAATAAAAATAAAACCTAGCAAGGCGTGGTGGAAATGCATCTGTAGTCCTAGATACTCAGGAGGCTGAAGTGGGAGGGGCGTGTGAGCCCAGGAGTTAAAGCCTGTAGTGAGCTCTGATTGCACCATTGTACTACAGCCTGGACAAGAGAGAGAGAGACTGTCTCTAATTCAGAGAGAGAGAGAGACAGAGAGAGAGTTCTGTATCAGAGATCAGAATGTGAAGATAGATGGGAAGGCTAAAGTTGGGAGAGAAACTGTAGGAAGATGAGTGCAGCCCTCCAGGCAAGAGATGATAGCACCTGGGCTAAGAAGAGGTGAGGATATATTTTAGAGAAATTCAGGAAGCAAACAGGCAGGATTTCTTGACCAATCTTGGAAGCTAAGAGAGAAGAGGATTCTGGGATGCCACTGGATTTCTGGCTTGGGAGACTGAGTAGGTGGTGATGGCTTTATAGAAATAGAAGATACATGAGAGGAGGCAGGGCTGAGAAAGGGCTCATGGGCTTCAGATTGCATG
Source organism: Rhinopithecus bieti (assembly GCF_001698545.2). Classification (NCBI taxonomy): domain Eukaryota; kingdom Metazoa; phylum Chordata; class Mammalia; order Primates; family Cercopithecidae; genus Rhinopithecus; species Rhinopithecus bieti. The sequence continues at coordinate 941,370 of NW_016820683.1, read as the reverse complement.
CGGGTGATTGTGAATTGAATTCTTCAACTGAGAAGAAAAGCTCAGGAAGCAGCTGGATATGTCAGTCTGGACCCAGGAGAGAGGGTGAGGGTGGGGCTTGGGGTTTCAGAGTCATCAGAAAGTGGGTGGAGTTGAAGTCACAGGGCCCGTGGACTTCTCTCTCCCAGAAAAGAAGATGGGAAGATAATGGAAAGAACTAAGTGCCTGAGCGGAGATGATGACCTATTTCTAACATCACTCCAAGGTGGAAGGAAGGGGACAGTGTTGTGGGTTGGGAACGAGAAGACCTGGTTTCTAGCTTGGCTCCGTCACTAGGTATGTGATCTTGGCCAAGTCAATTAGCCATTTGAAAACTGGGGATAATAATAGCCACCTAGCACCTCACAGAGCTGATGTGAGGATCAAATGAGCCCTAGTACCTGAAAGTCCTTCAGAAAGTGTAGACTCTTTTCAAAAAAATACAATTCCATCAAATGTGGTATTCTTATGAGGGAGGCCTCCAGCTCTGAATAGGACATGGAAGGATTTATGTGTTCTTTAAAGCAGTATGTGTGTATGTTTTGAATTTAGTCACTTATTCTGAAGAAATAAAAGTGTGTCCCATATTTGAGTTCGAGATTGCTGAGAACAGAAAACTCTGTAGTTTCTAACATCAAATGTGACTGTTGGTGTCACCAAGGACATGTGGGTATGTGTGTGCTAAGGGGGCAAGGGAGGAAGCAGAAAATCTAGGTCAAAAGAACTAGGAAACCCAGCAGCAGTGCCTCGTAGCCACGTAAAGAACACAAGAGCACTGCACTCTATCCATCACTCCTGAATTTATGGCGTTGGAATTCCTTTCTCCCGTCACATGGGAATGCAGTGTTTGGCCAGGGTAGCAAATGTCACACAGAAAGGGGTAACAGAGGCCATTTGGAAACTGGCTTATCACCCTAAGAACCACACTTTGAGGCCGGGTACCATGGCTCATGCCTGTAATCCCAGCACTTTGGGAAGCTGAGGCGGGCGGATCACCTGAGGTCAGGAGTTTGAGACCAGCCTGGCCAACATGGCAAAATCTGATCTCTACCAAAAAGACAAAAATTAGCCAGGGATGGTGCTGCATGCCTATAATCTCAGCTACTTGGGAGGCTGAGCCACAATAATTGCTTGAACTTGGGAGGCGGAGGTTGCAGTGAGCCGAGATCGCACTACTGCACTCCAGCCTGGGCAACAGAGCAAGACTGTCTCAAAAACAAAAAAACCCCACACTTTGTACTTCGTTTTCTGACCTGAAAGCAGCTCTGTAATTTTAATTATCATGCCTCAGACCTCCTCTAGAAACTGAAAGATTATCCCACAATGCCAGCCATTTCTCTCTGCCACCTGGTGCTTGGTCTGCCTAACATTGTGTTTCTAGAGAGGTGAATTCACAGGCTTTTTACCATGTATAGAAGGTGAGGTTTAAAAAAAAAAATTCTCATTTTCTGCAAAGAAAGGTATTTGAGGGGAGGGGAGATGGTTTCCTCCTGCCGTTGTGGGCCCAGGGCCCCGCACTTCCTGTTCTTCTCATCTCTCCATCTGTTCGGTCCCCCTATCTCGTGTACCCATCGTGTAAACCTGAGCAAGGCGTTCAGTCTGAACACTTGAAGTTTTACTCTTTACTGTTTAATTCTTATAATGTTCCCTAAGAGATGATTTTCTGGGTTACATGGCCTGAGCATAAGTTAGACGTGGGAAGAGAAGGGCCAAATTACGGCAGGAAGAATTTTTAAATTGGATGAAATTGTAGCTTTTAGAAGCACAGCAGAAATCTGAAGTATTGAAGAAGCAAATTACGTAGAATTAACTCTTAGTGCTTTTAGGTTGCTATTTTAGCAGGAAGAAATGAGGTCGCATTAGATGCATTACAGAAGGAGACAGAAATGGACTGGGTCAAGAGACATTTTTCAAAGCTACTGGCAAATTTAATGGCAAATTCAAATGTGAGCCTGGTGCTGTGTGTAGCTGCAGGTATGGTGGTTTGTGGCATGAATAGGAAAAAAAATCTGATTCCTGAGTTTTCAATGTTTTTGTCATAGAAGAAGCAAGATCAAGTCATATGGCTGCGTTTTCCTGTCCACCATCTTGTTTACCATGCCGTGTAGATCAGCATCTAGTGAGCACCTGCTGATTGCACTTAGGTGCATGAAATATGGAGATAAATAAGCTGGGGCCTCTGCCCCAGGAAACTCATGGTCTGTTGAGGGTGGGTGGTTGCTCAGACTTTTTTTGTACCTTTCTAATGAAAACTTCTGTTTAGTCTTTAGCACAAAAGGCCAAATGAGTCAGAGAATCCCACCAGCGAGTTGCTGGAGTAGTCAGGAACTGGCTTTGAAAGTATTTGTGAGGATCCTGCGTGTGTTACCCATTGAGGAAGGTGGGGGCAGACACTGCAATCACATGTGGGAAGCCCCAGGCATGGGAACCAACCATCATTCTGCAGACATTCCACGGGGCTCAGTCAACAAGCCCTCCCCATTTCGCTCTTTACCTGCAATGGACAGAATTTGAAAAGAGGGAGGGGGTTGGCTTTCCAACGGAATTCTAAAAGAACAGGAAGAAATGCAATTTAGCGATTCAAGAAGTATGTACTGGGCATCTATTTTGGGCCATGACTTGTGTTAGATGTTGTGAAGACACAAAGATGAACCTGGCATTGTGTGCACACGTGCATGATGACATTGCTCTCAGGGAATGGAGAGGAATCAAAGGTTCATTCATTCACCACTATCAGGGAGTTCCAGGCACAGCTATTCTAGACATTGAGGCAGACACGGCCCCTGCCCTTGCATAGCTTTGGCTAGTGGAGCAGACAACATGTAAATGAGCAATTAGGATCCCATGGGGCAAAGGCAGCAATGAGAGGCAGAAATAGAGGGTGTATGAGACCACAGGGTCATGGCCTGCCTATAAATAGCTGCCATTTGAGGCAAAATCATAAGTGCCTGGAAATGAGTGAAGTTTGTGTGAAATATTGGGGAGGAGCTGAAGAGGGAGTGATTTGTTTCCCTGGGATGGTAGGGAGTAGGAAGGACCAGTGAGGTTTCCACGGTAGAGGAGGTCAAATATGTGTGTATGTGGGAGAGGGGCACTCAGAGTATATAGGGGAGAGGCTGAGAAAGGGTGGTGTACACATTGCAGTGCAACCTGCGGGCGTTACGTCCACAAAGATGTCTCTGTGTGTGTGTGCACACATGTGTACGTGTGCATAATGACATTGGACAGTGGTTTGGGGCCAGATGTTTTCAATCTCAATCAATTGGTAATTGGAAACCCCTGAATGCTTTTGAGCAAGGAAATGATATGATCCGATTTGTCTGGAAAGATCCCTCTGGGACTAGTATGTAGAATGATTGAAGGAGGAAAAAGACAAGAGGTAATGAGGTCAGTCAAGGAGCTGCGGCAGTGATCTGAGCAGTCAGAGGCAGCGGGGATGGATGATCCCGATAATGCGGGCCACCATTTATTGGGCGTCTGCGTTGGGCCAGGGTCATCACCTCGAACCCTCTCCACAACCTGGCAAGATAGATACTACCTCCACTTGCTGAGGAAGACACTAAAGCTCAAAGAGGGCAGATGACTGGGCCCCAGGCTCCACGGCTAGTAAGCTGGGATTCAAACTTAGATCCATCTGACTCAAAGTCTATGCTCCTTTTTACTGCCTCACACTCCTTTCTGGTGAAGAAGAGATGTGCTTGAGAGATATGAGGAAAAAATTATATTCAGAGCAGAGTTTAGTGCTTAGGAGTCAGACAGAGTTCTGTCCAGGTCCTGGATTGGTCCTCATTCTAGCTGCGTGACCATGGACATGTGATTTCATCCCTAGCCTCAGTTTCTCATCTGTGAAAAGGAGGGGAAATGAATGCCTACCTCATAGGTTTGCTCAGATGATGAAATCATGTCTGCAAACCACTTAGCTAGATCCTGGCCCTGAACAGGAGCTCAGGAGATGTTGGTTACTGGTCACCAGGATTTGGTAAGGGAGGCACTGATGATAACTGGGGCTCCTGGCTTGTGACTGACCTAGGACAATACTTAGAACATGGAAAGAAGAGTGGCTTGGGTGGAAGTGGGGGTGAGATGGGCATGGGGGTTGGAGTGATTCTGGGCATCCCGAGTTAGGGGCTGGAGTTCATGTGGGGACATCCAGCAGACAATTGGAAGTCTGGGTCTGGAGTTCAAGAGCAAGGTCAGAGCTAGAACATAAGCCATAGACTTGAGGGTCTTTAGCACAGAGGTGATGGTTGCAGCCGGAGAAGTGGAAGAGGTGGCTCAGAGTGAGAAGAAGAATCAGAAAGCCAAAGGCAGCACCTTCAGGGAAGTATATATTTCAAGATCAAGAGAGGAAAAAGAATGCTTGGAAATGAGACCTGTAGGAGTGTTCAGGAAGGGAGGAGAAGAACCCAGAGGTGCTGCCAAAGCCAGGGAGAAAGGGGCTTCCAGAAGAGGGCCAGTTAGCAGCGTCAGTCCCACAGACATTTCCATAGGGTCGTTATACTACACATTAAGGAGATCACTGGTGAACTTCAAGAGAATGTTGGGGGGAGGGTAAAAGGGAGATTCCAGAGGGTTGTGGAATGAGTGGGAAGTGAGGAAGTGAGGCACGCCCAGTGTAGAAAATTCTTCCCAGTATTAGCAACAAAGGAGAGGAAAGAAATCAGGAGCTGGATTGGGAAGCAGAGTTGAGCAAACTTTTTTTTTTCTTTCCTTTTCTTTTTCTGGGGAATAGAGAAAACTTAAGATACCAGCTTCTCTTTGCAATGGAAGACGAGGGTGGAAGTTGGTGCAAGGATGGTCTCCAGTGGATGACAGTCACATGGTCACAGTGCCCCACAGAGAAAGCAGGAACTTCTCACTGCATGGCAAGTCCCTCCAGGACCTTGGTAAGATCCCAAAGCAGTGACAGACAGGTTTTCCTGGGTCAGGAGGCCCAACTCATATTTTAAGTTCGTGAAGGCCTACGCTTTGCCACCATGGTACTAGATCTTGAAAGTTGAGAGCAGTTAGAAGGCTACCTAATGGGCATGTTCATATTCCAAAAGAAGCCATTCTGTGGTGTTTTGTGCTCCTCAGACACTTTCAAAGTCACCCTCTCACATGCTGACAAGGTTCTTTGTATAACAAACATAATTCTCGGTGGCGAGACACTAATGGCCTCAGTATTGCTGGGCATCCGAGAAGGCTCATCGGGACTGCTGAGGACCAGGAATCAGGCTATCTGAGGGTGATCTGAGGTCAGGCGGGTGGGATCTGGCTCCACATACTCCCAAAAGCCCTTTTGAAGGGCTTATGCTCTTTTGCAAAACAAAACAAAACAAAAAACAAAACAAACAAAAAACCCAAGGGCTAAGATGCAGAGTCTGAAAGTATGGTGCATGAATGTGGGAGAAGCCCAAGGCCACTTCAGCCCAGCAAGTGGCCTCTACAACTCAAGTGCAGGCTGAGGACAAGCTTTAAAAAGCCCCTGAGTGGCCAGGTGGGCATGGCCTTTGTTGAGCCATGTCCTCTGTGGCTGCCTTTCCCAAGCTGTCTCCACCTACAACCTCTCCTCCTGAGTTCCAGCTCTGCTGAGCCTGGCGCTGCTCCCTGAATTCAGCATGGACTTGCACATCTCTGAGCTTTAGCTAAAAGCCCAAGTCACCTTCAATGCATTCCTGACGTTCACATTGCACGCACTCCGACAACCCCCATCTTTCAAGGTGGAATCACTTGTTCCCTCACCTGTGCTCCCTAAGAACTTAGCCAAGAACATCTGTAACAGCCCTTTGGGTGGCTGTGTTCCCCTCTCCAGGCTACGAACCTCCCAGGACAAGGATGGTGGCTTATGCCGACTCTGTATTTCCATCACCTGGCCTGGTTGGTGTCTGCTATAAGGGTGCACAAAGGGAATCAAGGTGAACTTCTCTTTTTAAAAGGAACCACATGCAGTTCTTTTTTTTTTTTTTTTTTTTTTTTGAGACGGAGTCTTGCTCTGTCGCCCGGGCTGGAGTGCAGTGGCCGATGCAGTTCTTAAGAGACAAAGGCAGGGACTGTCAGATTACTGAGTAACTGAAACTCCCTATTGCTCCCCTGGGGCCCCACGTCACCTACCTTCAAAACATCTCCAGTGTGAAAGCTCAGTTCATCCTCACCTGAGGCAGTGAAATCAAACTTGGCGACAGCTTCCATGCTGTAACGTGAAGCTGGAAGAGAAATAATGTGGTCATTGTGCCTCTCTGCCAGGGGGAGGGCAGCAGAGCCCATGGTGCTTCCTGGTAATCAGCAGTTCCTAGGAGAGTGGGCAGATGGACGTCTCCAGGCCGGAGAGCAAGGCTCAGGCGCACAACAAGGGCTTGTGTTTGCAGGAAGAGCTACGGGAATCTACAGGATCTGGGTCCTGGGATCATTCTTGGAATCCCTAGATGCTAGGAGCAGGAAATGAAGGTCAGCCGCAGCCTTTCCCTTCTCCTTTCATCATCCTGGCCTGACACCACTTTTGGGGGCATCTCTGTTTGCAGCTGATAAGGAGGGGAGGCTTGCTATCATCTGCAACTTGAGGCCCAAGGGGCTGGAAAGACTATTCTGTAAACACTGTCCCAAGGCTGTCCCTTGGCAGCTATATTTAAACAGGCAGTGTTAATTAGACAGATGCCATTTCCTCTTTTACATCTGAATCATTTAAGAGAATTAGACAGCATTGGCCAGTGGGGAACTCAGCTTCCTTCTGCATCGTTTGAGAGTAGAAAGCATTTTTTGGTTTTCGAGTTGCGAGACTCAATTGGTCAGATTACTTATTTTATAATTATATTATAAACCAAGTACATTTTGGAAATTTTGATGTTACTATTTTTGAATTGAGTTAAAATTGTGGCCCCCTTCTCGTAATGTGTGAGACCTGTGTAAAGATAAATGAATCAGCCTATGTAATACATTTAATATGAACTAGAGTTGTGCTTTAGGAGGCAGTGGGGATGTAATGGCAAGAGAGCTGGCTCCAGTCCCAGTTTTGTTGGTAGATAGCTGTACACTCTTGGGCGAGTAATTAAACCCTTGGAGTCTCCGTTTCCTCATCTATAAATTGGTGATCATAATATTCAATTAATAAAGTTGTAAGGTTAAATCAAATTATAGATGCAGGCCGGGTGCTGTGGCTCATGCCTGTAATCCCAGCACTTTGGGAGGTTGAGGTGGGCAGATCACCTGAGGTCAGGAGTTCAAGACCATCCTGGCCAACATGGTGAAATCCTGTCTCTACTAAAAATACAAAAGTTAGCTAGGTGCAGTGGCACGTGCCTGTAATCCCAGCTACTCAGGAGGCTGAGGCAAGATAATCGCTTGAACCCAGGAGGCAGAGGTTGCAGTAAGCCAAGATTGTGCCACTGTACGCCAGCCTGGGTGACGACTCTGTCTCAAAAAAAAAAATCTATATCTACATATATATATAGATAGATAGATATAGAGATGCAAAGTATTATACAAGATAAAGCTAAATAGTATTTACGTTTTAAAATAATTGTATGGAATGCGTTTTCCCCCAGCAAAGGTAGCCTAACCAAAATCAGCACAAGTTTTCTTCCGTCACTCCCATCTCCTATGAACTTTCCTCATTGAAATTCGAGACCTAATCTCCATGACTATCAAATCCTGTGATTCTCTGCTAAGACAGCTTAATGTCAGGACAATCTTGAAAGCTGTGATTTTCTTGTTGATCAAAATTTCCCTAAGTTTCAAACCCTTTGAGGTAGAAAATAAATGTCCTCTAACCTAATAGACTTTCAGTGACCAGTCAACTGGGACCACAGTTGTCCCCTCAGTGGGAATTCCTACCCAAGTAAGCAAGATTTGGGTAAATAAGGAAGGTGGCTGCCAGTGAGAGGGTGAAACGCCAGGAGATCAGAGGATTAAAGCGACTGCAACAGGGTGATAGCAAGGGGCTCATTTCTCTGATTCTCCACAATTGCTCGGTCTTTCGAAGGTAATTTACAGAGATGACTATTACCCATTCAAAGGTAGATGTTAAGCAAAAAATAGACCAGGAGCCAAAGTAAAATGTCATAGTTAACTCTCTGAGCTTTATCACCAGTCAAAACGTACTTCCAAACAACACCACCGCAAATATACTTTTTGTACACTTTCTTCAAGATCCATCTATCGAAGGCAAATTAAAATGGTTGTGACCTAGGATGACCCACTCAACAGGAAGGAGTATTCTGCCCTCCTAAGTTAATGTTAAATGCCTTTGCTGATTTGATTCACCCCATCACTTTAACACGCAAGGCTTCTTCTAATTAAGGCCTTGCCTCTAGTTTTCAGAGAGACATCACTTCTGTGGGTCATCCTCATAGAATCAACAGTAGACAGTGGTCGCCTCGTGGGATCAAGTGTCAGGTGAATGGTCCTGAAGACCAAGATCCCATTTCTATGCAAATTCACCTTAATAAGCAGGATGGAGACAAGGGAAGGGCAAATGCTAAACATATTAGAAAGTTACATAAATTAGAAATGAAAAAAATATCCAAGGCAAGCTCTAGATATGACCTTGATTTGGGGAAGATCTTTCCAACATTACATGTAACTCAGCTCAGGCTTGGGCGCTGGGTCCAGGCTGGCTGTAAATCACTTCAGTGAGAAGTGAGAAGGCCGAGGCATAAGTAAAATTGCTTCTGAATAGCAGCGCTTTCCTCTGCCTTCCCCCAGGAGGTAGGCGGTATGGCAAAGCCAACGACGCAGCCATGTCACAGAGCTCCCCAGCTTATAATATTAATCCTGGCTCAAAAAACCCAATTAAACAGGCCCACTCTTTATAAAATTGCTTTGAAAAAATTTGTTTGCTCCCATTTCCATTTGTGAGATGAAATCTGCCCGGCTGCTGTTTGTTCAGGGTGGGGTGGGGTATGCTCTCCTTTTGTTTAAACCACAAGGCTTCAAAAACTCTTCCCTTGAAGCACCCCTAGTAGTAGAGAATAGTAAATATGTCACTCTCAGGGGTCGGTCTTCTGTTTGGTCATAAAAATGCACAGAAATGCATATCCCATTCCTCTATATCCATTAGCATTAATTTTGAAAAGTTTAAAAATTATCACCAGGGAAAAAGAAAACTGAACGAATATAGTTTATTCAGTACTTATCCATTTGTTTTATGATCTGTACCTGCCACCACTACAGACTGCACTGGAGAAACAACAACAAAAATATGGAGCTATAAACTGGGTAGCAATAATTTAGACAGAGTTGTGGGGGGTGGAGTGCAACAGCCTGAATTCAAGAATGCAATGAAGCCTTCTTGCTGCTGTTTTCAATTCCAGAGCTTCTGACTTCTGAAAAGAGAGACCCCTCGGCCGGGCAAGTGGCTCACGCCTATAATCCCAGCACTTTGGGAGGCCAAGGCGGACGGATCATGAGGTCAAGAGATGGAGACGATCCTGGCCAACATGGTGAAACCCTGTCTCTACAAAAATTAGCTGGACATGGTGGTGCATGCCTCTAGTCCCAGCTACTTGGGAAGCTGAGGCAGGAGAATTGCTTGAACCCGGGAGGCAGAAGTTGCAGTGAGCCGAGATTGTGCCACTGCACTCCAGCCTGGCAACGGAGTGAGACTCCATCTCAAAAAAAAAAAAGAGAGACTCCTCGTTAGAGAACCTCACATGGATTAAATGTGATTTCCCTGCCAGTGATGGGCTTTAGAAATGGCTGAAATGTACCTGCCTATACAGTGTGAGAAGCTGCAGCCTTCAGGGGCAGCCAAACCACCTCCAGCAGCAGCCACCAACCCGATTGATGATGATGCCATTTGTAGGGCCTCCGTGCTAGCTCTGCTTCTCACCAGCCCTCTGCACCTCTCTCGCTTACCCCTTTAAGAGCTGTCACGCAATAGCCATTAGCAGCATGCAGTGTGGATCTGCTTCACCAGAGGGTAATGCCACACAGGACAGCCCTGAACATGATTTTTTCTGCCCTTGCCTTTCCATGTGAGCTTCTTTTACCACCAAAAAACCTAAAAAAATATTCAGGCTATATGCCAGGAATGCTTGCCTACTTCTAAAATATAGTCACCACAGAGGACGAAAACAAAAGCCATGCTACAGCTCTTTAAAATAACCTCCACTTGAAACCCAGATTATAAGTGGATTTGTTCAGAAACATGTAGTTACCATCAAAATGGCACCCGGCAAGAAACTTCTTGATCAAATTCAGCTCCTCCTAAGTTGGCTATGAATAGCTAAGGTTTCCATTTTATGTATCTCTTACAAAGAGCAATTGCGTAACACCACAAAGCTATGCGAAGAATCAGGCCCAGGACCCAGTGAGAGAAGGAGACAGGTCCTAAAGTGCTATCACTTCCTATTTCGCTGGGGAGAGCCCTAATTTGAATACTGGCCCCAGCTTATGTTGTAATTCAGATAAGATAATGTCTTGCAATTTTTTAAAAAGAGAGAGAAACATTGCTTTTTACAAGTAATGCTTGTCACATATTTATCAGGACATCAGCAACAAAATTATTTAATTAATTAGTTTATTAATTTAGAGACAAGGTTTCCTCTGTTGACCAGGCTGGTGTGCAGTGGTGTGATCATAGCTCACGGCCGCTTTCAACTCTTTAGCTCACAGGATTCTCCCATCTCAGCCTCCTGAGTAGCTGGGACCACAGATGTATGTCATCACACCTGGCTTTTTTTTTTTTTTTTTTTTGGTAGAGGTGGGGGGGGTCTCACTATGTTGCCCAGGCTGGTCTCGAACTCCTGAGTTCAAGTGATCCACCTGCCTCAGCTTCCTGGAATTCTGGGATTATAGGCATGAGCCACTATATCCAGCCAACAGATAATTTTTATTAGCATATCCTGTATATGAAATGAAGTAAGAGAACAGTGAGACTAGTTTACACTTTAGGACTTCGGCTGCGGATACTGAGAGGAGCTCAGGGAAAATGTAAAATTATACCAGCAGCTACTCAGCATCATATATGCAGAGACAGAATCCACAGCCTTGCTGTTTGACAGGTAAATCCCCTCTTGGAGACAATAAGGAAGAGTGCTTCCTCCCCCAATCGAATTGACGAGGTCAGCTCAATCACTTTTCAGAAGTAGGAAACCTTATACTGCCAGGAAAAAATGATTATGGTTAAGCCTCACTGTACACAATAGGTATATTCTTGAAAAGTTATAATGAATAGAGTATTTGTAAATGGAATCATATTAGCATGTATTATGGAGGCTCACTCTATAAAGGAACCCTGTGGTGAATCGCTTTATAAAATGAAAGGAAAATTTGTTATGCAAATAACTACTTTTTAATTTATCTGTTTTAAAGTCAGGGTTTTCATGCATTGAGTCTTAAAACACAGCACACCTGCCTATCCCCTCCAGCTCTGCACGCTGTGGGCCAAATAAACATGTGTTTCCCCTCCTCTGAACTCCTCAAGCACTAAACAAAACAAACAGACAAACAAAAAACAAAAAACACCTTTCCTATTGATATAGAACATTTCACCTTGGAGTATAGACGTGGAACTGTCAAACCTTTTCTGTACAGAGCCACAGAGTAAATATTTTTGGCTTTGTGGGCCATCTAGTCTCTGTAACAATGACTCGCCGTGTTTTTGTAGCCAGGAAGGTGGCCTTAGATGATGGTAAATGAGTGGGCATAGCAGGGTTCCCATAAAACTTTATTTGTGGACACTGAGATTTGAATTTCATAGCATTTTTAGACAGGAAGTATTATTATTGTTTTGATATTTTTTTCAACCATGTAAAAATGTAAATTAGCTCAAGGTCAAAAACACATGATGGGCTGAATTTGGCCCACTGGCTGTAGTTTGTCAAACCCTGATATATACATTTATATCTATATCCTATCTCCCCCTAATAGTTTATAAACTTCTTTTTTTTTTTGAGACAGAGTCTCGCTCTGTTGCCCAGGCTGGAGTGCAGTGGCCAGATCTCAGCTCACCGCAAGCTCTGCCTCCCGGGTTTACGCCATTCTCCTGCCTCAGCCTCCCGAGTAGCTGGGACTACAGGCGCCCGCCACCTCGCCCGGCGGGGTTTCACTGTGTTAGCCAGGATGCTCTCAATCTCCTGACCTCTTGATCCGCCCATCTTGGCCTCCCAAAGTGCTGGGATTACAGGCTTGGGCCACCGTGCCCGGCCTAGTTTATAAACTTCTTGAAGGGAAAGGTTGTAGAATACAGCCTAGCAGTAGACGAACCTGGATTTGAATCCAAAATGTGCCACTTCCTGAGTGTCCTGTTTCTCCATCCACAGGATGGGAGTCACCAGAGTTACTTCATGGGGTTGTTTTGTATTAATGTGTAGACTCTGACACACAGTAGGTGTCCAACGAATGGCAGTTGTTGTTATTTTTTCTTAGATTCTCTACAATGCCTAGCCCAGGCTTAGCAGGCAGCTAGGAAATGTTTGTTGAATGATTGAAGACATGCAAATGACCTGCCCTCAGCATTACTCTGGTTGATTTCCTCAGGGAAGGGGCAGGAGACAGAAAGCGCCATTTAAAAGGATCAATTAACTTCCCACTCAGAGGTGCCCTGACTTCTCAGCAAACTCAGCCAGAGATGGTGCAACACACCTACACTAAGAGGCCTGATTTATTTAAAATCCAATAGAGGGCAATGGTGCACCCCAAACCATCAATTCCATCTCGTAACTTTTCTTTGCATCTTGAGTCCCAGTAACCTTTAACTAGACAGGTTCGGTGATTGTCTTCGTTGTCTCTCATGAGTTTTAAGGCACATAAACTTTAACATTTCAAAGACTCAAACCTTTAAAATACAGGATTGCTTAGATGCCAAAGAATTCGCGGTCATCTTCTCCTACACATTGTCTGCTGCTTAAATTCCTTCTGAGCAGCCTGGAGAGGTGGTTCCCATTCCTCTCGAGTGGACTTCCCTCGCTCCTGCTTGGATTCTAGGTTAATGATCCTGTACTGAAACCCCTACTGTGTGTTTTTCTTTGCTCTGCATCTTATATCTGTGTTTGGGGCCTTTCTGCCTCAGTTTATTACCTCTTATTGGGCGTTGGACATGGGAACAGGAAACTGAGAAAGGTTACAGATGGCCCTTCTTGAAAATTTGTAAGCATAGAATGGACAACTACCTTACGGCTCGCCTGTGAGCCGCTGCTTAAATATTCATCTGGAGACCCAAACCAATCTATTCTGAAAATAATGTGGGAAAGTGAAAAAAAAAAAAAGGCTGGGCCTCACCAAGAGACCAAGGACTAGCCTTTCCCCATTTTGGGCTCGCAGATGACAAAATGTTAGCTTTATTCTAAACCAGCAGACACCGTGCTAAGAGAATACCTCTTAATCAGCTGGTCATGTTGGAAATTTACCCTTCTTACTGAATGTCTACCAAGGCTTACATATTCCTTTACTGTGCCTGCTCTTGAATCACTTCTAACTCATCTTCCGGATCCTTTAAAATAGACTCTCACATTCTTTTCTGGTAGGGTCCTGCTTCTGGTTTTCTCTGGAGATGCGGCTCTGTGGCTAGGTGCAGAGGGTGGTGTGGGAGTTGGAATCACGGCAGCTACAACCAACTCATGCAGGGCCTCCTGGGCCCCCTACTAGTGCTTCACCACATAAAGTTTCCAGGTAACCATGAACTTGGGGATGGCCATCAGGGTCCTCTGCTTTATTTATTTACTTTGAGATGGAGTCGCCTTGTCACCCAGGCTGGAGTGCAGTGGCGGGATCTCAGCTCACTGCAACCTCCACCTCCCAGGTTCAAGCAGTTCTCATGCCTCAGCTTCCTGAGTAGTTGAGGTTACAGGTACAGCCCACCATGTTCCGCTAATTTTTATATTTTTAGTAGAGATGAGGCTTCGCCATTTTGGCCAGGCTGGTCTCGAACTCCTGACCTCAGGTGATCCACCTACCTCGGCCTCCCAAAGGATCCTCTACTTTAGATGATTTACAGCCAACAGTTCCTCTGCTTAATTGGACCTCCCAAGTCAGAGACACAGGACCATTTCTTCTCAGGTTCGAGGTCCCAAGAGAACAAACAGCCTTCTCAAGAGGACCTGGCTTGTTTGGACAGGTGATCCCTTCAAGAGATATAAACATTTCTGGCTTTATTGCATCCAAAGATAGCAAAGACACATAAAATATACCCCCAGCAAACAATTTCTGGCTAGTTGGCTGGGATTTTAGCATCCTCTAAAAGCCTCCATTTTAGGTGATTTTGCACATACAGGGCATTTTTGTTTTTCTCTTGTCCCCAGGTGACTCATTATTTTCCCCTCCCAGCCCCAGGAAGCATAAATCCCCCGGTATGAGCAGCAGGGTGAACACATGGAACTAGAGGGGCCTCTGCAGCTTGTCCGAGAATTATAATTCATCAGCGGCTGAGCTGCTGAGGCGAGTCTTGGAGACTCTGAGGATGGCGTTTGAACAGAAGCCCCAGGGCGCTCCCCACTCCCATCCATTCCTGTCCTGTGCGCAGGTGTGTTCCCCGAATAACGATTCATCCTCTGGCTGCTTCACTTTTGCTGAAAGCCACCAACAGAGCTGTCTCCGATGACAGGTGACTAACGGGCAGCTGGATCCTGAGTGAGATACCGAGGCGTGGGCAGGAGAGGTGTGCTGTTCTCTCTTCTCCGGCTGGGAAGGGCCTCAGGCTCAGCCTACAGTTCTCCTGCGAGGGTGGCTTTACCTGCCCTTGCGTGCTAGTGCTTCTCTCTACCAGGGCCCCTCCTGTAGACCCTTGGCTGGCTTCTTGGGGTTTCCACCCAACATGGGATCCCCAGCCCTGCCAGAACCCCATGGCCTTGACTTGTGATTTCCTCCTAGTTTCCAAATGGGAACAATCTCTCCCGTCAGAAGGTTTTCAGGTTTGGGAGCCAAATAAATATGGTATTTTTCAGACATATGGACACACGTTACACAACTGGAGAGTCCCTCTAAATCCCTTATATCCTTATTTAATCAAATTGCTGTTCTGCAGGTCCCTGTCTGTCACTGTGGATTATGGAGATTTCCTTGGTCTCAAGGATGCTTTTCTCCTTTTTAATTAGCTCTCTTTTTTCCTGTTTAAGGTTTCTTGGGTTTTGGAGGGAAGGGTAGTGAGGGGAGGGAAGTAGAGAAGGAAGAAGACAAGTCAGGAAGTCAAGAGACTGTCCCCACGCAAGGCCTGTCCCCTCCCCTGCCTGTAACTTGGATGATGCCCAAGGCAGAGCCAGCCACTTCTTCCTTCTTATGTGTATTTATTACCTGGCTCTGTTTTAATCAATGCCAGTCTGGCTTATATAATCGAACTGTTTTTTAGTGCAAGATTCATCACATGAAGTCTCATTTGTCCTCAAACTTTTTGTAAGAAAAGTGTCTTTCTCTTTAAGTACAAAGTATATGTTCTGTTAAACTCAAGCACATTTGATTCTTTTTTCCCTAATTTGCCACTCTCTGCAAGGCGAGGCTTGCCTACCTCAGTGGGAGGTTTACTATAGGACTTGGGGATCAGACAGACCCAGCTTCAAACTTTAGGCTCTGCTGCTTACTTTGTAGCTGGAGAACCTTAGTTTATCTTCTCTGTGCCTCAGTTTCTTCACCAGAAATGCAGATATTAATCCTTAGACCCCGATGTTGCAGGGAAGAGGACATAGAATGCTTGGTTCGACTGCTCAATGGCTTTCTTCAAAGCATTTTTGCATTCTGGTTATCTACCATCCTTTCTTGTAGAGACAAATTCAAAACTGTTTTTACAAATTGTAAGGCCACCAAGCGTACATTACTTTTCAGCCTTTCAAGCACCTATGTTTCCTCACTTTCCCTGGGCAGGCGCTAGCTTCTCCCTATTGCCTGTGGAGTCCTAGCTGCAGTGTTATCAGAAAGTACGACAATAATCAAGACAATACAGTGAGGAAAGAGAGAAGACAGCACTAACCAAGGGGAAGTGGGGAAAAATGGTGGATGGAGAAACAGAAAACTGACCAGGCTTCTACACTTTGCCATCCACACAGAGCTCAGTCGCTGTGATGCTACCTTTGAGGGGACACGCACCACCCAGACTCTGCCAACCCCTAGAAACGTGAACCAGCTAAGAATAAGTTACCATGGATTGATATGGTTTATCAAGTGCCAAGAACTTTACAAATGGACACCCATTGCAACATTTATTATTGTTATTATCATCATCCTTCGCATTTTATAGGTGGGAAACGGAGGCAAGAGATTCCAGTACATGTCTGTTGGCACCTAAGGCTGTGTGTTCTCTTCACTTTGCCGCTCTGCCTCTCCTGCTATGAGCAACACAATCAAATCCCTCCTGCTTGCTCGGGATGACTGCTCACTAGCTTAGGCCCTCTCAACCTTCCTGGCTGGCCGTCCTTTAGCCAAAAAATTGACCAGAGTAATTTTCACATACCCAAGAAATTCAAGCCCATTACCTCTTGGTCAAAGAGGTAAAGACTGCAATCAACCTGGCAGACCTCAGACCAAGCAATCATGTGCTTTAAGGCAATTGCAGAAATGGAAACAATTTCAGCTAATAGACTTACAAACTGTCGCTCTTTCCCTTTCCTTCTGCCGGTTCCCCCAACCCCCCATCTCTCTCTCTCTCTTCCTCTCTTTCTCTCTCCTCCTGTCTGTGTCTCATTTGTCGCAGTTCTCTTACCTTTCCCTTCATCAACTTTCCCCACAATACATTCTGCTTTTTCCAAGTTCTTTTCTTTCTCCTTGAAAAGTTAATAACTTACCATGAATCCAGTTAGAGAAAGTGTATCTCGCATACTTCCACTTTTAATTCTCTGACATGTTTCTTATTAAAATGACACCATGAAAACATCAATCCAAAACAACAAAAATAAGACAAAAAGAGCCCACCAACCTCGCTGGAAATACTTTGAGCCTCACTCTGCTGCTAGACTGATGTACCACCTGACGTTTCCTAAAGCAATAACAATTGTCTACAGAAACACCGCGAATCCTGCTGGCAAAACCCAAACATGAGAGAAGCATTAAAATGCTGCCCCCCACCCCAGATCAGAAATCATTTAATGAACCCCATCAGAAGGGTGGAGAGTAGGGTGGGGGTGGCGGGGGTAGATGAGAATGACAGTCGAGAGAGACAGACAGACAGACAGACAGACATTTTACAAATCTCCGGGCTTCATTTTCTTTTACTTCTCATTTTCTATTCACGTCATGATTTCCCCTGGAATATATCACCAGGATTTTATGGTGCCCTCATGTTCTCTTTTTTTTTTCCCTCTTCCCTTCTGTTCACTTCATGTTTGCTTTTATTGATTTGGGCTCTGAAAGCACGGCTTATTTATCATGGATTTGAAAGCCTCCATCTTCTTGCTCTGTTTTCACCAGGGCTGTGACATTGTTCACAAATGCTGCAAATCTGCTCAGCATTCCCTCTCCTTTTCTTCACTGCCTGTGCCCTGGGCTACCTTAATTCTCATCTGGGCAAAGCACGAAAGTGTCAGCAGAGGACGGCATGACCACAATTACTTCAACCTTGTTGTCACTTTTATTTACGCTCCCAAGCCCTCATTTGTTGTTGGAATGCTGGTCATTTTTTTAGCTCACTGATCTCAAAGCTTGCAAAAGGGATCATTTATCCATAGAGAAGCTCTCCTTGCTTCATTTGATAAGTCTATCCCAGAAAAGTGGGAGGGCCTGACATTTTTACAAGTAAAGGTACTATACTAAAAAAAAATGCCAGTCAAAGGGATAATATGGCAAATTCCTTTCATCAAATGAATTATAATATTCTTATTTTTGGGAAATTTAGTTCTTTCTAATTTGAGTTTGGTCAGCTAAGGAACACCTCTTGTATTTGTCTTGTTTAAAATAGTTCTCTTTCTTTTTACTTGCCAGTTTTGATTAAATAGTGCCCCTATCCTAGATTCTCAAAGTTGGAAGTGGTCCAGAAAGTCAGTCTTTCCCTAATTCATTGAGATGATAGAGAATGGGCATCGGGGAGGGCTGGGATTGGAAAGAGTGAGCTGACAGCTTGGTGAATTATTTATGTTGAACCAAAAGTTCTTTCAGCCTGAATTCTATGCTAAGGACCACAACAAGAAAGAAAAAGAAAGAATGAAAGAAGGAACAAATGAATAAAAAAAGAGAAAATGAGAATCACAAATCCCAAATTTCCATTTCTAAGCTTAAATAACCCCAGGGTCCTTGACCACCCTCCATGTGACAGGGTTCCAGCTCCTTGATCTCCTGGTCATTTTCCTCAGGTCTCCTCTCAGTTATTCATTGTTTTTCTCAAAATACAAAATACATTATCTAGATTTGAACCCAGTATTCAAGATATGGTCTGAGCTGGGCTGAGTAGAACAGGAGGATTTAATCACTTCATTTGTACATGAGGATTTTGTAATTGTGTTACATTGTTGGCTGGTTTTTTTTTTTTTTTTTTTTTTTGAGATAGGGTCTTGTTCTGTTGCCCAGGCTGGAGTGCAGTGCTGTGATCACGGGTCACTGTAGCCTTGACCTCCGGGGCTTTAGGCATCCTCCTGCCTCAGCTTCCTGAGTAGCTGGGGCTACAATTGTGTGCCCCCACACCCAGCTGCTGTTTGGGAATTAAGCAACAACAACTAAGACAAAAGCCCGGGTGTTTCCCAACGTGAAGATGGTCAAGCTGTACCTCTCCACCTCTGCAACGGGTTTCTTGGAACCCAAACGCACGGCTTCACATTTAACCTTTCTGACTTTCATCTTGTTTTTGTTCTCCCGCTTTGGCCAATTTCTCAGCCCATCACAGTTCATTTGGGCATGGATTTGTACTCCTAACCCCCTGGTTATATCTTTCAACTCTTCTTTCATAAGTGAACTTCATGCCTTTTTGGGTTTTGTTTTATAGTAAATGGAACGTGGACTTTTGAGTCAGGTAGGGCTGGGTTCAAATCCTGGCTCCTTCATTCATGCAAGTTGGTTATCTTTGGACTCAGTTTCTTTACCTAAAGACCTCCTCCAGGTTGTCATTGACCCTTTAATCAACACTCTGAGTATCAACTTCAAACCTATCCAATTAAGTAGTTATCCTTCGGCCTATCTGTCCTCAATCTGATCTCTAGGGTGTCATGCAAAACCTGGCTGAAATCAAACTGTGCTGTGCCTGTGGCCCTTTTCTCATATGTCACTCTAATAACCCCACAGGAGAAAGAAAGAAACCACAACAGGGTCAACTCTTCCTTCAGGGCCATATTTGGGGAGATGCCAAGTGGAAGAAACTCGTCTTTTCACTCATTGTTCTTCGGCATTTGCTTTTCCACTTTCCTCGACCTCTTTTGCAAGCCAAAGACTTTCCTTTGGTGAGGCAGCTGTCACCTTAGCTACTGTGTTCCTGTTCCTCCTCCACCCTATTCTCCTTGCTTGACAGAGCAAAGGCCTCTGTGTGTTGAAGCTTTTGACACACAACTTTCTTTCTTCTTCTTCTTTTTTTTTTTTTCGAGACAGGGTCTTGCTCTGTTGCTCAGGCTGGAGTGCAGTGGCGCAATCTTGGCTCACTGAAACCTTCGCCTCCCAGGCTCAAGAGATTCTCCTGCCTCAGCCTCCTGAGGAGCTGGGATTACAGGTGCCCGCCACCACGCCTGGCTAATTTTTGTATTTTTACTAGAGATGGAGTTTCACCATGTTGGCCAGGCTGGTCTTGAATTCCTGACCTCTAATGATCCACCTGCCTTGGCCTCCCAAAGTGCTGGAATTACAGACGTGAGCCACCATTCCCAGCCTTGACACACAACTTTCTGAGGGTCATTTTTTCCATTTAGAATTTTTTAATGTCATGTTTGCCCCATGACCTCCCAGATCCACTCAAGTCTCTCTTGTCATTTCAGGCCTTCAGCAATCTTTCCCCATTCTGTCTGTCAAAATTAACTTTAGAAAATCACCTGCACCATGCAAACATGCTTTAGTAAATAGCTTCCCTTTGTTCTCTAAGCCCCCCATCGACATCCTTGTCTCTGCACTGGTCTTCCTTCTCCCATCAAACTCACATTGCTATGTATGGTCGTGCAGGTTGCTCACTGCACAAAGGCCTCAGGCTGAGGTTGTAGTAGGGGCTGAAATGCACATCCAGTGCCCTTCTCATCATGCTGTGAGTCCTGGTATGGGGCTACATCTGTCTAGAACTACCTTGTTTTTCTTACTTAAACAAAGGCACCGGGTCTAATTTCAACTGCTCCTTTAAAGCTTTCCTCAGGGCCTGCCCGCATCATATCCCATGGTCTCACTTTCTCTTACTCTTCTGGGGGACTTAACGTATCTACCCCTTGCTCAGTGCTGCCGCCATCTGGGGAAGGTGGGCAAGCACATGAGCCTTGGAGTCAGACAGCCAGCGTTCACACCCTTCTCTACTACTAGCTTTCTGGGTGACCCTTAGCAAGTTATTTAACATCTCTGAACCTCAGTTTCCTCATTTTAAAAACAGGGATGATAATAGTGCCTGTCTCTTAATGTTCTTGGGAAGAATATGTGGAATATTCATCTAATTCACTTAGTATGGTGCCTGGCACATAGTAGGTACTCAATAGTTGTTAATTACTGTTACCTTTTTTTGTTTTTGAGACAGGGTATCATTCTGTGACCCAGGCTGGAGTGCAGTGATGCAATCATGGCTCACTGTAGCCTCCAACTCACAGGTTCAAGTGATTCTCCTGCCACCACATCCAGCTATTTTTTTTTTTTTTTTTTTTTGTAGAGACAGGGGTCTCCCTATGTTGTTCAGGCTGGTCTTGAACTCCCGGCCTCAAGTGATCCTCCTGCCTCAGCCTCCCAAAGTGCTGGGATTACAGGCATGAGCCACTGTGCCTGGCCAGCTATTGTCACTTTTATGCATAGTCCTTAATAGTTAACAACTATTAAGACGTGTTGTGGCTCACAAGAAGTATGAATAAGAAAATGTATACCTCACCAAGTAGGGTTGTCAGATAAAATACAGAATGCCCAGCTAAAGGTAATTTTTAGATAAGCAACCAATAGTTGTTTTAGTATATGTATATCCCAAATCTTTACTTTCTCCACAGAAATCTCAAAGTGATGGACTGAAGCATTGTTCAGAGGAATAGCAAAGACTCGTTTGATCTTTTCACCCTTTCATCTTGAATTTCCCTGCTGCCCCTCACCTCATGCAATGCCTGTCCCACAAGATTTCTTTCATGAAAACCGGGGAGTGGGCTAGCCTTTGGGATAAGCAGTATGAAGGTCCTACAATGAAGCCTTTAGACGTTCTAGTGAAGGTTGTGGTTTGGAATAGAAGTATATAATCTCACTCATATACATTGTGAGCCACAAAATGTCATACCTTCTGTTTTCTCTACCTTTCTTGTGTTATTTGCTGCTTTTAATATTGTGTGGGTCAAAAGGCATGCTTTTACCATTATATATTATGGAATACTGTGTGTTTTGATAAATAGGTTTTATACATTGGAATTACTGTTCTTATAAGGGATTTTTCTTGAAGTCCGTATTTGTGGTAAAGCAGAAATCTTCTAAACTCTCTTACATATTCAGACATTTCTCTTGTGATTACTCTGGCATTTTACATTTTTACTCTAAATTCACCATCTACTTTCTCATGCCTATAACTCGTCAGATTTTTCCATGCTTGGCATCTGCACCACAGCAAAAAAATTCCTGGGCACCAGCCCCAGTAAATTATTACTAGTCCCATCATGTAGTCACCAGGTTGACATTTACTTGTACCACCCATGTATCTAGTTCTGATGACAATCCCTTGAATTGGCTTATAATACCCTATCCTTTCTTTATATGATTTGCACCATCCTAGAACCTTGTCTCTTCCTGGAACTATTTCAGAGGAAGTTACAAAACCACCAACAGTACCAAATGTGGTTCTGTTGTTTGAGTGATCTTCTCTCTTTAATAGCTTTTCATTTCAAGTCCTCCATTACTGACTCCTTGCACAGATTCTTCTCTCCCCTTCCTCTCTCTGTACTTCCAGGAATTGGTGATTCCTCCCCAGGTTTGTTTTCAGATTTTCTGCTGCTTAACTTTGCAATGCTGTCTTGCCCACCTTCTCTCTCTTAGGAGTATCCATATGCTTTGCGTATTTGTTCAACAAACATTCCCTGTGTCCCACTCTGTGTCAAGCCCTGTGTAGAGCATGAAGATCCAGTGTGGACTAGACAGCCCATCTTAAGACCTCAGACAGTTCAGTCTTGTAGGAAAGACAAACACGCCAGTCAAACCAGTGAGATCAGTGTGATAAATGAACCAAACCTTAAGTGGTTCAGGAACCCAAAGGGCAGGCTCTTAATCTAGCCTAGGATGCAGACAGGTGCAGGAGGGATTAGTGGAAGCTTCCCAAATGAGATGACACTTGAACTGAGTCTTGCAGACAAGTAGCTAGGCAGAGTAGAGAGCTCATATGTGACACACAGAGAGAATGGTGTGTACAAGGAGTTGGGGACCCAACTGGTTCAATCATGGACGGGCAGGAGATGGGATCAGTGACTGGACTGGGGGCAGATCATGGAGGACATTGAAAGCATGCCAAGGCCTTTGGATTTCATACCAAGGATGATGGGAAGTCACTGGAAACTTGATAACATTTGCATTCAGGAATGTTTAATCAGATGGCAGTAAGAAGGACTGGAGGGCTGGGGGAACTGAAGATGAAGAAAGCATTGCAGTAGTCTTGGCTAGTAATGATGCTCTTTCTTTTGATACTGGGTCTTTCCATATGTTTTTATCTCCATAGTAAGTGCTTTACACATTAGCCCATTTAAAGCATGCAAGAATCTCAAAATAAGAACTGCTATTGTGTCCAACTGACAGATGAGGAAAGTGAAGCTCAAAGGGGTTAAATAATCGCCCAAGTTCATATGTATCAAAAAATGGTGGAGCCAGGATTCCAACTCAGTCTGTGCACTTAACCACTATTCTCCCTTGTCTTAACTCAAGGGAGTCACTGTGAATCATGACCAGTTGGAAGAGGGCTAAAAGACAAAAAAGAGTCTAGAATGGTGTTATCCAATAGAAATAGAAGCAAGTCACAAATGCCAGCTACTATGCCATTTTAAATATTTTGGTGGCACATTAAAAAGTAAAAGAAAATCATTTTTAATAACTTATTCACTCCAGTATGTCCAAAATATTATCATTTCAATTTGAAATCAATATAAAATATAATTGAGATACTTTGCATTATTTTTTCCAAACTAAGTCTTTGAAATCTGGTGTGTATTTTACATTTACAGCACATTTCAATTTGAACAAGCCACACTGAAGTACTTGGGACAGCATAGGTCTAGAATGACTCTTGGGTTCCTGCTGGGGGCATTAGGGTAGATGTTGGTAGCATTTTCTGTGGTAAGGGAATACAGAAAGAGAAGATAGAGGGGTGTTTGAAATGCTTGTGAATGATCTAGGTAGAGACTCCCAGTCAAGGGTTGGCTATGCAAGTGTAGAACTCAATAAAAAAGTCTGGGTAGAGCTATAAATTTGGGTGCTATTCCAATATAGATGATTGTGAAAACCCTGAGTAAGAAGGAATTCACCTAGAGAGATTATGTAGCAGGACTGAGCCTTTGGAGACAGCAGGCAGGGATGGGACATCTTGGTCAGGTGGAGGAGTTTATTTGTTCAGCAGGAGATGGATCTCCCCTTTGAATGGGAAAGGAGGAGGACAAGGATGCAGAAGGTAAGTTTGTATAGGTAAGGAGAGTGAGGAGAGGCAGGAAGTAGGTGGCTTTCTAATATAATGTTGGCAGGGGTTCTCAGCTCATTCTATTTTCTTTCTTCTCTTCCATACAAAAGGGAACGCTAGCTTTTAACCATGACTATTCACAAAATCTACACAAAGAGGCAAACAAAATGTAAATATTTGTCCAGCTAGGGATGAA
Organism: Rhinopithecus bieti; assembly: GCF_001698545.2. Taxonomy (NCBI): domain Eukaryota; kingdom Metazoa; phylum Chordata; class Mammalia; order Primates; family Cercopithecidae; genus Rhinopithecus; species Rhinopithecus bieti. The sequence continues at coordinate 917,536 of NW_016820683.1, read as the reverse complement.
AGCCAAGATGAACACTCCTTTTTCATGTCACTATAATCATTTCCTCCTCTCTCTCTCTCTCTCTTTCTCTCTTTCCCTTTGTCTCTCAGGAAATTGCAAAAATAGTACAGAGAGGTCCCCTGTACTCTTCAACCCATTTCCCCCAATGGGGACATCTTACATCACCATAGTACGGTATCAAAGCCAGGAAACTGATATTGCTACAATACCATTAAATGGACTTCCATCTTCTCTTTTATAACTTCCTAGCAGGAAGTATCCTTAGTAAAAAGGATAAAAATGTGTGAGATGTAATGTTCAACCAGGCCAAGAGCTTTACGTGTGTTCAGGAGGTTTTATCTCTGTAACTAAATGACATGCATCAAATACCACACCAAATGTCACCTAAATGCTCAGGTAAGAATTACCTTCTTATGACCATATATAATTTGCACCAATGTTATGTGGTTAGACCAGGCTATTCACTGCCTGTTTGGCTTTATCTCATTATGGAGAAGAGCAAAGATGAACAGACAGCTCTGTTGTTCCCATTAGCATCTATAATGAGGAATCTGTGACTCAAAAGAGAGCAGCAACGTGCCCAAGCCTGCATTACTGTACAAACCAGGTCTTGCTAACGTTAGAACTCAAGCTCGGTTTATGACATAGCACTATCTCTTGGTAAATGGCTACTTCATACCCCTGTCTACACAGTAGAAAAACCAATGGATTAGGAGGGAGTTAGTATTCAGATGGGTGACTCCATTCAACTTTCAAGTGGGGAGGAACCCATAGCACCCAACACAGTAGGCTCCTCCAGAAATGCCAGGGATTTAATCAGTTCAGCTTACTAAACAGACTTGAAGTTGGGCACATTCCTTAAAAGCAGAATCAAGCAAAGAAAGCACTGAGAAATCTCTGTGCTTCAAGGAAACAAAAGCCAACGAGAGAACATTAAGCCAACTTGAAGGGAACAGTGGCTATCCATCTGCCTCTGCCAAGGTTCAACCAAGGTGAATAATCCATTTATTACCAAAGAATGAGAGAAGTCCCAGTATTTTCACGTAAGTGGTAATTTGTTAATGGGTAAACATGGAACGAATTTCTTTCTCCCTTGGAGATAAATGAGCTCTGGTTCTCAAAAACAATATTTCTGGCGAGAGATAGAAGACAAAAAAAAAAAAAAAGTGTTTCATCCATTAAGATTTGGAAAGCAAAGGAAACAACTGTATTTCTGGAATCTGGGTGAAAGGAGTTTGGTCTTGACAATTTCTGAGCAGCCAAAGGAGGAAAACGGTAGCAGGAAGAAGCAGGAACATGGGTGGTCAGATGCCTTTCCGGAGAGTGATCTCTCTAATGACATTTCTCCTGTCCGGGCTCCTTATTTATTTGTGGACCTGCACCTTCCTACTTACATGTCCACGTGTGGTATCTGTAGTACCAGTAAGAAAATAGTTTTTGTCTAATCCAGGAAGGCAGGCCTGAGAGCAATTTGCAGCGGTGAAGACAAACTATCGGATGAAGGAGAGAGAAGGACAGGGTCCCCTTACCCTGTTGTAGCCATTGGGAAGGGGTCTCAACCCTCAAGTGTTGAGACAGGGCAGCACACGGGGGATGGAGGAAAACAGCCGAAATCAACTTGGCCCTGGAAATGGCCATTATCAAGTAGTCAGGGGTGAGAGGAAAAAAAAAAAGTCATGCCTTGGATCGACTGGGCCTGGACGGAACAGGGTTGAAATCCAGCCGTGAGATCAGTTTTGTCATTGACCTCTCCCATGATGATGCGATTCAGCCATTCGTATCCGATCCTGACCGTTTGTTTGGGGAAGAAAAGATGCAGCCTGCATTTTGAAATCTGGGCAGATGCTTAAAAAGACCCTGCTCTCCATTCAGACAACAGGAACGCCACCAGATGTGACTTAAACATGCCTCCCTTTCAGCTGTTGAAATGTGAGCAGTTCCTCCCATCGCTAGCCCACTGCAAGGGACTGTTTTTTTTCAGGGTCTTTCAATCCCAGGGCTGATTCACATCACAGGGATTCCCATCAAAGCTCCACAAATCAACAATGAAATAAACCCAATGCCAGACCAACTTGTACACACCGGTGGGCCGAGAGGGTGGGGGGGTCCAGTCGGGGCACTGTGCCTCACCATCACTTTCCATTACAGAGAAGGTAAGTGGGGACAGCATGGCCGGCGGGGGCAGAATTAAATGTGATCAACGTGACATCTGCTTTTTCTTCTCTTTTCAGATTTCACAGAAGTGAGCATGAAAAAAAAGAGAAGAGGGGAGGAAAACTAAGGAAAGACAAGTTCCTCTCTGGGAGAAGCAATTCTAGTCCTGAATTCTCAACTGTACATTTCACCTCAGAAAGCCAGTGACCGCATCTGCTGAGCAGAGGGTGACAAACTGGGCTGGATTCAGGCTGGAGCCAGGCAGTGGGTGGCGGCTTCTGCCTCAATCTTTCTGCAATCTCCCTTCCCCATTCCAATCACGATAAATATATTTATACTCACTTGATTATGTCAGCCAGACAATACTCTCCTAATTGGCAGTGATCAGGATTTCAGAATTGTTTGGGCGAACCTGCTGTCTCTCTATCAGGCAAAGCGATAAGGGGCCGCTAATGCAGTCCCTATTAACAATTTCCAGTGGAAAAAAAACCAATCCCCCGACTCGTGCATGGCAATGAATTTTCCAAACTGCTCCTGAGAGCCAGCGATTGAGGAACTCAGACTTAACATGAACCGGTCCAGCACAGAAAGGTTTTATGACTCTTCCCCACCCCCGGCTCGAGCATGTAGAAAAAACCATAGCCACTTCCTTATGCTCAAGGTTCCTTTGTTCTTTTGCTTTTTTGCTCTTTTCCTTTTTTTTTTTCTTTTGTTGGGCTTACGGAGCTAACTGTCATTTTTGGTTCTTGGTTCTTTGTAAATTTCGGGACATCTGGCACACAGTTTATTTCATTTGCTAGCTCTGGTATTTGTAGATACGCACGCTCTCTGCTGCGTGTGCGTGTTAACACTTCACATGTATAATTTATGCATGCATAATTTGGAGCTTGAGAGGATAGGCTTATTTTGATGTTTAAGTGTAACTACACAGCGCCAATTTGATTATAAGTAATTACTCAATAAATATTTATCAAATGAATGAATATACCAAGAAGACAAATATGCAACTGTCATTCATTTATTTATCAGACATTTCAATACCTAGTGTGTACTAGGCACTGTGCTAGACACTGAGTATTCAATGATGCGTACCCCCACTTCCTTTCCTCAGGGAGCTCACAGTTGAAGGATAGGAGGCAGACACATAAATAGACAATTGTAAGACATCATGGAGACACAGTGACTGAGCCCTATGCAGGGTAGCATGGAGCTCCAAGGAGGAAGCTTGGTCCACCTAAGGGAGGGGCTGAGGCCATGGAGAGTCTCCTGGAGGTGATGAGGCCTAAGAGGGGAGGTAAAGGCTTCAGAAAATAAGGACAACACAACCAATGGCAGGATGCAAGAAATAATAGGGTGTTGTGGGGGAAGCAGCAAGGCAGGGAATTGGCAGAGATGAAGTCAGGAACTCAGGGAGGTACCAGATATGGGGCGCTTGGTGTAGTGTAAGGGAGAGGAGCTTCAACTATCTCAATTAGGGCAAAAAAAAACATAAACAACTCCTTCATTCATCCAAAATGCTTCTGTATTGCACCAGAATTGGTACACGCACACCTCAAAGCAGAATTTGAACTGGCCTCGGAAGCACTGCTGGAGCACAGGAAGATCTGAGGCCACATGCTGAATCTCTCACTGGGGAGATGAGCAAGATTTAGTTTCTTTCTAAGTTGAGAAGGTGGACTTGGAGGGCTCCAAGATTCCTCCCAGCTTTTACATCTATGCCACATGGATTCTTTGAGGTTTGTGTACAGGCCACACTTGGGCCTATTCCAAGTCCAAACTGCGGTGCTAAAGGAATGAGGCTGGTTCCAAGCAGCACACAGGATCACAATATCACTGTCTTACAGTGCAGAGACAGGTAGGCACATTGAGGCACAATTTCATATGAATCCCTGAGAAGTATTCACAGGAATGTAATGTATGATGGAGACATCCCATTGTCCCCAGCCTGGGTCAGGGTCTCATGATCTCAAGTCTGAAACATCCAATTAATTTGGAGCACCAATCCCTGATAGATTTAGTTTCTCAAAAGCACTGTTCGGCTCACATCATTTCTACTCAAAACCTCTTAATAATTCCACCTTGCTTGTAGAGTCAAGTCCAAAGTCCTTAGAGTGGCATAGCATTCAAAGTCATGCCAGTCTATCCCCACCCTGCTGCTGTAACCCCCACCTGAGCTTTGGTTCACAAATGTTCCCATCACTCTGCCTTTACTCACTCCAGCTCCCGACTTCAGGTCCAGCTCAAACTCAAGTCCATCTCCTTTAGGATTACTGTCTTGTTACTCTTGTCCTCTTCTAAACCAGTGCAGAGCTTACTAACTATGTAGTTCATTGGTGACTATTAACTTCACTTTGTGGTTTGAGTTTTACTTCAGCTACCTTGTAAGCCCCAGAGGATGGGAACTGAGCCTCACTTCTCTTTGCAGTCTATAGACTTAGCACATTGTCCTACTCACAGTAAATATTTGCCGATGAAAGGGTATCCTACATTGTCACTTCTTTTTTTTTTTTTTGAGACGGAGTCTCATTCTGTCGCTCAGGCTAGAGTATAGTGGTGTAATCTTGGCTCACTGCAACCTCCACCTCCCGGGTTCAAGTGATTCTCCTGCCTCAGCCTCCCGAGTAGCTAGGATTGCAGGGACCCAACACCATGTCCGACTAATTTTTTGTATTTTTAGTAGAGATGGGGGTTCACCATGTTGGCCAGGGTGGTCTCGAACTCCTGACCTCAGTTGATCCTCCCACTTCGGCCTCCCAAAGTGCTGGGATTACAGGCGTGAGCCACCATGCCCAACCATACATTTGTCACTTCTGTGAGGCTACTGCATAAAACCCATGGAAAGTACGATGGTGGTGATTACTGTCACAGTGCTACTGCCCAAAGTTCTTCTTCCCTCTTCTAGGAAAAAAAGCGAATCTTGGAGAGAAAGGTTTGGTGTGACTACTTGGGAGTAGTGAGAATGTGAAACATTTCTCCCGTGATTTATAAACAGTATTTTACATGCATTTCTTGGGAGCTTAAAGTTCATCCAGAAATGAGTATTTCGTAGATCTAAGGAGCACATGTGCAATCCACCAGGAGGAATAATCACTCCACTAAATTTAAAGGAAAAGTGATTGAACACTCCAGCCTGAAAGTAGAGATGGTTTAACATCATATGGCTGGAGAAGAACAGGAGTGACTTACTTAATTTCTGACCCCTTATGTTCAGTTTTTATGGTACATGTGCCAGTAAGCAGCAGGTGGGATTTTTCATAAAAGAGGAACTGGCATTAAATCAATAAGGAAAATTTCCCTACTGATCAAATGGCATTTAAGGAAGCTGAGTCCTGCCAATATGTACAACCGTGCAGAATTTGTAACTGGGCAGTGAAAACCACCATCTAAGCCGGCAGCTGTGATTTTCCCAGAAGCAGAGCTGCAGGGAGAAAAATAGCCTTTAAACTTCAGTTCCATTTTGCAAATTGGATCTTTTGTAAAACTGTTTTAAGTCCAGGTTTGTTTGTTATTTTCCTTTACTTTCCTCATTAGTAAAGGAAATGACTGCTTCTTTTTACCCACATGGAAATTCAATCATTTACTCGGTAAGTACTCAGCACCTATTGGGAGTCAAACTTAGTTTTAGGGGCTGGGAATGGAGATGAGGACAAAAGAGACAAAATCCCTGGCTTCACAAAGCTTACCTTCTAGTGGGGAGGCAGGGGAGACAATTAATAATCTTGAACCGTAGATATACACTATGTTAGGCATAGATAACTGAAATAATGCTAGCATCTCATATTTGAAAACACAATTGCCAGAATATGAAAAATGAAAAGTCCTGCATGAATACTATCTTAGCTCATGTATGTCCCATATACTAAGAAGTATTTTAAAAAGAATAGCTAGTAAGAAATACACATACTGCTCTTTGCACATGAAGTTGGCCCTCTCTACTGACCTTCAGCAGAACGGATGTCTCTGAGGTGCATTTCTGAGAGGTGGATTTGTGCCAACCTATATTAGTTTCATTCTGGCACTATCTGGCACCATTGCCCTCACAGTTATCCACGCCAGAAATCTGGAAATTTCTTCTGGACTCCTCCATGTCTTTTCCTTCCCTTTCTCAAATCTGGCATCTTCCACTAATGGGTCTCTAAACACTATCTTTTAAATATACCTGAATTTTTTTTTTTTTTTACGAAATCTCGCTCTGTCACCCAGGCTGGAGTGCAGTGGTGCAATCTCGGCTCACTGCAACCTCTGCTTCCTGGGGTTCAGGCAATTCTCCTGCCTCAGCCTCCCGAGTAGCTGGGACTACAGGCGCACACTGCCATGCCCGGCTAATTTTTTGTATTTTAGTAGAGACGGGGTTTCACCGTGTTGCCCAGCTGGTTGCAAACTCCTGAGCTCAGGTAATCCGCCTGCCTCGCCTCCCAAAGTGCAGGGATTACAGGCGTGAGCCACCGCACCTGGCCTAAATATACCTGAATTTGATTTCCATCTTCCCATCAGCCCTCCTTTGTGTGGGTTTTATAGTCTTTCCTCACAACCCCGGCATCCTACGTCTCCTTCCTGACTCTAAGCTCAAATACCTCTACTCACCCATCTTCATTGCTTCCAGAGTGATTTGTGCAAAACAGATCAGACTGTGCCATGTCTCTTCTTGCACCCTCCTCTGGTTCTGCATGCCCGCACGATAAAGTTCAGGTTTCCTAGCCTGGCCTTGGCTGACTTGGGTAGCTTTATGACTCTGCTCCCTTCCTTGACCCTGGGCCTCAGTCATGGCAGGCCCATGTAAGGTTACCTAAATTTACAACGTGCAAATTATCCCTGGGTGTTTATTCTTTGACTATACTCCTTTTTGTACTCCTCAATTCTTGCTATCCTTTAACATGGTGCAAATATCACCTTCTCTGTAAAGCTGTTCCCTGAGCTTTAATCCTCCCTCCCTTCTGCCCCAAGGGTACCCTGGCCTCACCTTCTCATTTCAAGCATGACACCCAATGGAAAGGCATTTGTAATGATTTGTTTGCTTCTGTGTCTTCTCTCCCAAGCTGCAAGCTCTTTCAACTGAGAAGTATCTTCTTTGTGATCTTACAGCATAGCCCAGCCTCTGGCATACAGCAGTCACTTAGTAAATGTTGAATGAATGAATGACCTATGGTCTCTTCTGGTTTGGCTTGTCCTAAACTATGCATCTGAGAATTAGATGGTTTTGGCAATATGATGGAGAGAAACCAACTGACAATATGATGGAACTCAACTTTGCTCTTAGGAATAATGAGTTTTGGGGAGGCTTAGGCTGGATCATTGCTTTAGCCCAGGAGTTTGAGCCTGCAATGAGTTATAATTGTGCCACTGCACTCTAGCCTTGACAAAAGAGTGAGACCCTGTCTTGCAAAAATAACTAACTAAATAATAAAAATAGAAACAATGGGTTTTAAACATTTGAGCTAATGAACCAAAGATGGTAAGGAATTTCAATAACAAATTTTCCTAGACAATATATCTGTGTGTACTACATCTGGAGATGGTTCAAATAAATGATTAAAACATGTAAAACAGAACCATTAAGTAATCTAGATCATTTACTGCAAAAGAGAAACTTGAAGAGACTTAATAATAGTTTTTAATAAAAGATTGTACTCCAAGGAAGGCTAAACATCCTCCTTCTCCACAAACACAAAAGAAGAAGAAATGAGATGAAAGCGCTTCAAAGATTAAAGTCAAAAACAAAAAGGACTTGAATGGTTTCCTGCCAGGCAGTGTAAACCCATTTCAAGTCACTATTACAGATAACTCACATTCGGAATCAGGCACAGCTCTAAATGTTTGCTATGTATTATGTCATCTAATCAATCCAATTTTCATAACGAACCCATACAAGTTTGTTTTAATTTTATTATTCCCATTTTACAGGTGAGGAAATAGAGACTCAAGGTTGTTAAGTAGCTTACCCAGGTCACAGAGCTGAGAAACCATAGAGCTGAAATTCAAAGCCAGGCTGGCTGGCTTGTGAGGTTTTGGTCCGACTTCTAAGCTTCGTGCTTTGCTAGAGGCTGACACAGATGTCAGACCCCTGTCTGGGGATGAAGGCCTAAAGCTAAGCTCAAGAAAGCTCGAGAAGTTCAAGTGGCTAGCTTAAATTTAAACGAGAAAATCCTTGAATACACAAATGATTCTTCATTGCCAGGGCAACCAGCTCTCTTGGGGTCATTACATCATTGTGTGTGTGTGTGTGCGCGCGCGTGTGTGTGTAGAAAAGTTAAATACCCATTTTTTGTATTCTTTATTCTGGTGAGTTGGCCTCTACCAGATCTTGTCCTGCTAATGAGACAGTAAGTCGTTTTGATTTTTTTTTTTTTTGGCTGTCAGGGCATGCACGGTTTCAGCATCTACATGTGTGTGTGTATTTATAAGACCTGACATGAATCGAGCCATATTTAGATATTATGACTTTACCTCCAGAGGGACAGAACTTACTCTGGGGGTTGAAGAGTCAGCATCTCCTTCCCTGTTATTTTTTCCAAGGCAAGCTTGTTTAGCCTGACTCCGCGGCACACGCAGTGGGGTCACAGTCAGCACAGAACAGGGGCAGCATGTTCTGCAATTCAAATGCAATTCAAATGCCTGCACCAAAGAAAGTCAACACTCATCTGATGAGTAGCAGAGAGAGGCCTTGAATACTGAGCTGTGCCCCGGCTGCAGGAGGCCTGGAGGCTGGTTCAGGAGAACCAGGCAGCCCAGCAGGAGCCCCGTGAGAAGGGTGGGAATGAGTCACCAGACTTTTCAGGTTGACTGAGGTGACATCTGTTGATTTTCTTTGAATTTAGATGTGTTATCAGTTCACACATTGGGCATAACGGGAAGAAGATGAGTGAACATTTTCTTGATAGTGCCTGACCTTTAGCAGGATTGTGATAAGATGTGGGGTAAGATATGACTCTGCAAGAATATGCTGGACAGTGTGTGTCCCCTAGTGTGTACCAAACGAGCGGTAGCAGATGGACCCTCTTGGGAGAAAACAGTGTGACAGGCCCACTCTCTGTTCTCTGACAGACACAGTTGGCCTGGGTGGATATTTACTATCCTAGGGCATGGGGAAGAACTGCTAATTTGTCACACACTGTGTTCATGGTCTGGGAAAAGCCCTTGCTTTTTTGACATTGGGTCCTCCACTATAACCAGACAGATTTTGAAAGCTGTGGTTAAGAGTTTGGGTTTTAGGAGTTCATATAATCTCTCTGGCCTCAGTTTCCTCATGCTTACGATGGAAACAACAATGGTACTTACCCCCTTAATAGGAATAAATAGACTAATACATGTCAGGTACTTAAAACAATATATATCCAGCATTAAACTTGTATTTACATGAATGCATGCATCCTTATTTATACAACTTCATATCTATGGGAGGACTTACTCTAATGCTTGCTCAAAATAGATGCTTGGTAAATATTTGTTAAATATTGAAGGAGATAGAAGAATGGATTTAGTGGGGTACCTGTATGGCTACCTGTTCTGACTTCTCAGTAACCTGTAATTCAAGGATAGACAGGTAAAACTGGATGTTAGGTTTAATCTCTATTGAACAATATTTCAAAAAAGGGGAGTTTTCTGCAATCATACATCTCTGAAGAATAGATGGAAATGGAGATAATGAGTTTGCATGAAGACTGTGAAAGAAATGGCATGAAGAATTGACTTGGTGAATGTCACATGTGAAGGACAGGCAGCAAGGACGATGACTCTAAATAAAATAAAAAACGGGGTCTAATATAATATAATTAGAAACCTTAAAACTGCAAAACATATGTTATTTGTGAATCTACAAAAATAAATACATATAAAAAACAGGAGTCAAATCTCTGACCTGTATTGACCTTCTCTTGGTTGTTGTAATAACGATAGCTTAGAAATAGAAGTAAAATGAAAAGTAGAATGTTTAGGAGCTGGTACAGTATGACAAGAGTACCTTAATATTAGATTAAATTATATAAAATTACCACTTTTGGGGTAAAAAATAGGGTCAGATATTGTCAGTATCTTCTATTTATTTTTTATTTTTTATTTTTAGAGACAGGATCACACTCTGTTGCCCAGGCTGGAGTGTAGTGGTGCAACCCTGGCTCACTGTAGTCTCAAACTCCTGGCCTCAAGTGATTATCCTGGCCACCCAAAGTGCTGGGATTACAGGCATGAGTCAGCAGCCCCCAGATACTGTTAATTTCATATGATTTGATCTACTATATTTCAGCTAATTGTAGCTAAATCAAAATACTTATAGTGTCTTGCCTTTATTGCCTTTTAACTATAAAAATAAATTGGCCAATTTTATGTGTCTTAGCCTCCTTTACCTCTCAGACTTTGTGCATAGTACGTACTAAACAAATGTTTTGTGGCCGGGCGCGGTGGCTCAAGCCTGTAATCCCAGCACTTTGGGAGGCCGAGACGGGCGGATCACGAGGTCAGGAGATCGAGACCATCCTGACTAACACGGTGAAACCCCGTCTCTACTAAAATACAAAACTAGCCGGGCGAGGTGGCGGGCGCCTGTAGTCCCAGCTACTCGGGAGGCTGAGGCAGGAGAATGGCGTAAACCCGGGAGGCGGAGCTTGCAGTGAGCAGATCCAGCCACTGCACTCCAGTCCCGGCGACAGAGCGAGACTCCGCCTCAAAAAAAAAAAAAACAAAAAAAAACAAATGTTTTGTTAATTGAGTGGTGTTTTGGTTATCTTCTCTCAAAAGTCAGGACAAAAATTTGCCACACTACCTAATGCTGAGACTGCCCTTAAAATATAATTACCAAAGTGTTCGCTTCACTTCAGTTTTCATGATTTAGATAAATCTTTTTTGTTCCTTGTTTGGGCAGCACTGGGAAGCTAATTAATACATTATTAATATATTGTAGAGGCAAACAAGACTCTGCTTGCTCACACAGCTATGACAAGAATAAATTCAGGTCAGAAATATTTTTGCAATTAAGGGAAAATGTTATTATAATGAGAAGTTATTTTTTAAACAACAAGACACAACTCAGTGTCCAAACATGGTAGAGACTTACAAATGAGGTGAATGGCAGAGTCAGGCAAGCCCTCTCCCGATGGTTCCAATCATTTAGGGCCCAATATGGACATCTAAAGTGCCCTAAAATGAACTTGAAATGATAACCTTTTGTGATCCCAGGAATGAAGAACATTATTATTCGTATGCGATTTCATAACAGTTGGGATTGGTGCCAAACTTAGGAGCCAGTACTGAAATAACTGAGCAGGAGGCATGAAATGGTTTTCAATTCAGAAAATAAAGAGCTTCCTCCCCAGTAGAAGAGATGGGGGAATGTTCAGGAAGGAGTGTGAATAACTCATGAGTTATAGTACCTCTTTGGGCCTCAGTTTTTCCATATTTTGTTAACTACCTCCTAGAGAATATTCATTCTCTGTAACATCTGTTGTTGCAAGGATAAATCAGATAATGCCTAAAAATGCTATGCATTTCTTGAGGGGGGAAAAAGCTAGAGCCAGAAAATGTATTATTTTGGTTTTGGTTGACCCAGAGATGTGACAGCAGCCACATTACATAAGAAGAGTTCTAAGAAAATAGAGTTGCTTTCATTTTTTAAACAGAAGAACCACAATCTCCTCTCTGCTTGGATCCTTATACAAATCATATATGTGAGCAAGAAAGGGCCTACGAAATCACCCATTTTAACTTTCCCCCAATGCCATGAATTTTTCTTAGAGATATTTTGAGCATGAAGCATGCACAATCCTGCTCAATTTTTGCCATCTAATGAGATCCCAGCCCCAGGTGCTGTGCTTCTACAATAATGTCTCAATGCTAATTACATTTTAGAATGGTTAGGGCAAGAATAGTTCCAAACATACTTGAAGTAATAACTAGTCGTATATCCAGAAGGTCAACAGTTCAATCAAAGACAGAAAAAAAATTAGCATATCTTAAGAAAGAGTTCAAGTGGTTTTGTGCAAGAGCTCTCATTTAAGTTTGCAAGTGCACTTAAAATACTGATAGAGCTAGGTAATTCTATATTTGCCTTTTTAACTCAGTGAAAGCTCCCAATTTCAGGGTGCAGTGTCTGAGAACGAGAAGCATCTGGCAGGTGAAGGGGAGAGGCGTGTTGTTAGAGAAATTGGCTGGAGTTTCAGGTTAGGGGTCTGTGCCAGGACTGCGCTGCATGGAGTTGTAGAGATGGGGGCTTTGGGCTGCTGATGAAAGAAAAGAAACGATGCTAGAGAGCTTTGCACTGGGCCAGGGCTCTGCGCCAATCCTCTGTTACAGTAACAACGCAGCGCTAATCCACCAGCACAGTAAATCCCTCAAATAATTGTGTATCAAATCACTATCAACAAAATTCCACTCTGCTGTCATCAATGCAGTTTCCATAAAAATGTCTGATCTTTTCCCCAACTTCTCAGTTTTAAAAATGATTATAACGAATACCAAAGAGAAGCAACTGGAAACTCCACCCATTGCTTGCTATTCTACATGACTGAAGTTAACTTTAGTTTAGAAGTGCATCACATTTTAATTAAAAAAAAAAAAATTGAGTACCTATTATGTACTTGGCAACAGTTACATGGCTAATAGTGTTAAAGATGACTCCTAAAAAAAAAAATCATCTGCCAAAACCATCAAATAAATCATTTCTGCTCCACCAAAGGTAAAGTATTAAAATAATAAAACAGCTCAAGGATTTTTTTTAATGTGCTAAAAAGTGGTACTTTTCATTCTCCAAGAGCCCCACACTCTGCACAAGAAGTTCCTTTCAGTAAGGGTGCAATGTACCCTGGCATTGTGCAAAACACAGTCTAAGAACTCGTGATTTCATGGGGGACCAACTAAGCTGGGAATCTAAGAATGACTTTTATACTTTGAACTATAGGAAAACCTTTAGGGAGAAAAATCAAGTTATAACAAAACTTAAACTCACTAACTTTTAAATAGGATGGTATCTTCTTACATTCAATTTAAAATAGAAAACATTTGGCTGGGCGCGGTGGCTCAAGCCTGTAATCCCAGCACTTTGGGAGGCCGAGACGGGCGGATCACGAGGTCAGGAGATCGAGA
>NW_016820683.1:879347-904013 GCF_001698545.2 Rhinopithecus bieti | reverse complement strand
CAGGAGGCGGAGCTTGCAGTGAACTGAGATTGTGCCACCGCACTCCAGCCTGGGTGACAGAGTGAGACTCTGTCTCAAAAAAAAAAAAAAAAAAAACAAACAAACAAAAAAACAAAACAGAAAACATTTTAAATGTACAGAAAAGTACAGAGAATAATAATAACCAACCCATCACTGAGGGTTTTTAACCAGTCTGTTTAACAGACCCTGTATCATTTCAGAGGGGTCCTACAGTTGCTCAGGCAGGAATTTTTCCAAATTGGAGACCAACCTCTGGGGGACACAGCGTTTCTGCAGGATGTTTTGGGTCCATGGAATTCTCTCCTTGATCCTCTGCCATCCTAATTGAGCTGTTCCTTCCATTCACTTCCATTCACGGAGGTGATGAAGAGCTGTTGGGGGAGGGGGCTGTGGCAGATGCCAGGACCACCTCTGCCTTCAGCAGGTCAGTCAATCCAGGAAGATCAATGCCCACATAAATAATTCTAACATAAGACTGAGTGCTGGAGAGAAAGAGATTCACTTCATCTGGGGCAGAGCTGGGAAGGGAGGGTGAGTTGGGGGTTAGGCCTTGGGGTCGGCTAGGATTTGGGAAGGTGGTGATGAGTGGGATGGGGGAGCTTAAGCAAGAGGGAAGGACTTAGGTCCAGAATGGTGAGCAGGCAGTCCTTAGAACAGAGTGTATGCTCACAGCTAAATGGGTGTGCTTTGGCTGGAAAAAATGTTGAGAGGCCCCTAGCTTACCGATGGAAGCGTCCACGCCCCTCCCCATCTTCTAATTTTCTTTTCCAACGATGCTACTGAGCCTTGAACTTTTACATATCATCCAGCTGCTTTTTAAACCCTAAGGTCATATAATACAGTAATAATTTACTTTTGGAGAGCATGTTACAGTTTACAAATTGCTTTTTGATACATATTATTACATTTGATCCATGTAACAGCACTGTGACACCCCAGGCTCATCTCCACAAGTTCTTTCCTTTCAGAGTAACTTCTGCTTATAGAAACTGCCAGCTATAGAATCAGAAAAAAAATTTCCAATAGCAGTCTTATTGCGTTAGAAGTAGAAGCTGGAATCAAGTCAGCAATTTGGGAGAGACAAAGGAGAGGGCATCAGCATAGACAGAGATTGAGAGTCCTGAGAGGATGACACGATTGTGGCTTTGGAAATGCAGAGTGATGCAGAAGAAAGAGAAGAAAGAGTGTGCCACAGAAAGCAGAAGGTGAAGCAAGGTACAGGGTGGTGGTTCGCTCCAGGGCGGTGTGCTGGCAGGGAGCCAGTCTGGGGTCAATGCCTGCTCAACCACAAGTGGGACTAGGTGTTTACCTTGAGCAGTGCCCTGTGAAACTCAACTCAAAAATACAAAAGGGTGGCTTTCAGAACATGCAGATAGAATAAAAATATTTTTTTTTTCTTTTGAGATGGAGTCTCACTTTGTCGCCCAGGCTGGAGTGTAGTGGCATGATCTCGGCTCGCTGCAGCCTTCACTTCCCGGGTTCAAGCGATTCTCCTGCCTCGGCCTCCTGAGTAGCTGGGATTACAGGCACCCACCACCACACCCAGCTAATTTTTGCATTTTTAATAGAGATGGGGTTTCACCATGCTGGCCAGGCTTTTCTTGAACTCCAGACTTCAAGTGATCCACCTTCTCGGCCTCCCAGAGTGCTGGGATTACAGGTGTGAGTCACCGTGCCTGGCCTAAAATGATTCTTTTTATAAGGTTGGGGAGGCAAAAGACCGTTTCAAGATCTGGGAAGGTAGAAATGCTCATTTCATTTGACGTACGTACGTTCTGTCACATCCCACAACACCTCATCTATTGTAACTTCGATAAACTGTTTTTCAGATCGAGTACGAAAGTGGTGCACTTTTGCGACTGCTTTATAGAAGCAAAAACAACCAGGACACCATTTTCTGGTTGCAATCTACTTGGAATAAATCTCACTGATGTTGGATGCATAAACATATCCACTTAGCCTGCTGTCAATCAGTTTACTTTTCTACTTAGAGACACGATGTGAAATGAGATTAATCCAGTTACAGCAAAGTGAGTGAATTCAGTTGAGTAAATCCCTTCCATGGAAAAGAACTTTGTTTTGCAGTTCATTTGAAATGAAATCCACAGGACAGTATGAAGCCTTCTCTGGAACTGAACAAATGCATTTATCCTAGTTTTATTTGGAGCTAAATTCACATTATAGCTATCCCATTTGATGGTGTACTCTATTGTCCTTAGGTGAGGGTCACAGTGAAAGCGTTTGCTGAACAACCAAAATATTTCGGTGGAATTTAGCCTGAGGACTAGTGCTCCAACTAGACTATAAGTGCAGAAAAGATTGACAACTCCTTGGAGAGAGAGGAGAGAGACTAATAAAAACCAACAAAACTGTGTATATTCTTTTATATTCCTCCTTCTTTGTGTTCCATGGCAAAAGGGCAGTCTGCACACAGCTTCCATTTAACAAATACATACTTGGTGGTAACTATCTCAAGCAGGCAAGGCTTGGAGCAGGTCCAGAGGATAATGAGGGGATTAAAAGGTCGGGGAGAGACTCTCAGGGCAACACGCTAATGGAATTGAGATGCTTTAGCCTGAAAAAGGGGTGGCTGTGCTTGGCAGTTGCAGAGGGCAGTTTATCATTACCTAATGTTAGAAATCACATTGTGTGCAGGGTGGGATGAAAGACACTCACTTTACATCCCAGGAAGAGGTGTTTTGGGTTAGAAATGGGGGAGAAGTTTTGACTTCGATGGGATATAAGGCATCCACCAGTCCTTAAGAAATCTTCCCCTGAAAATGTTAAAGTAGAAGAGTAGATAATCTTTCCGAAATGATTTAGGTGCACCCTGCAGTAGGGGAATGACCCCAGAGGACCTCTAAAGTTCTATTCCATTTCTTATCCCGTGATTTTTCAGTGGCCACTGTCAGGACCTAGCTTACTTCTGGTCTACCTTTCTCCATAGCTGGGAGCCCTTGACCCTTTTCTGCAAGTCATCCGTGCTGTACACTCAGCACTAAGCCTCTTCTCAGTTGGGAGGGATTTACGAAGCCCACTCTAGCTGAACACTTGGCTGACTCGGCATGGGGTCATGCTTGCTGCTGGCCTGGCTCTGAGGCATCCCAGTTCTAGCAAGCAGGATTCTGCCTTGTTCCTGAGTCTTCATCTTACTGGATTTACCTGAAATCTGCCTGTGTACTCCTATGCTAATAATTGAAATTCTTTCTTGTTTTCCATGTCTAACATGATTTTGAGATCATACCTGGTATCCACTCTAGAACTGAAGCCTTCTCTCTTTCTCTCTCTCTTTCTCTCTCTATTTCTCCCACACCTCCTCCTGGAGCTCATACCTGGTGTTCAGTCCATTAACCCTGTCCTTTTTTTTTTTTTTTTTTTTTGAGATGGAGTCTCACTCTGTCGCCCAGGTTGGAGTGCAGTGGTGCAATCTCTGCTCACTGCAACCTCCTGTTCCCAGGTATAAGTGATTCTCCCACCTCAGTCACCCCAGTAGCTGGGATTGCAGGTGCCCGTCACCATGCCTAGCTAATTTTTGTATTTTTAGTAGAGACGGGGTTTCACCACATTGGCCAGGCTGGTTTCAAACTCCTGACCTCAGATGATCCACCTGCCTTGGACTCTCAAAGTGCTGGGATTACAGGTGTGAGCCACTGTGCCCAGCCTTTTAGCCCTGTCCTCTAAAGCTGACTGCCTTTGTGCACGGAGTACCACTTAGCATTGGTCCTAGATGTCTCCTTTCGTCTGTGGCTGGATTTTCCATTCCCTGCCCCTCATAACCCCACCACCGTCACTCCGGCCACTGCCGGTCTATTTGTTCTTTGCCCGGTCATATAGTGACATGCCACATGACTCTATTTTCCTATAGCGTTCTATGGTTTATGGTCGCACATCTGAGTCTTTGTAAATCATACACTGGTGTTTTCCAACCTTGTCACTATTGACATTTGGGGCCAGTTAAGTCCTTGTTGTGGGGGCCATCCTGTGCATTGTAGGATGCTGAACAGCATCACTGGCTTCTACCCACCAGTAGGTCCTCTCCCCACAAATTGTGACAAAAAATGTTTCCTGGCATTACCAAATGTCCCTGATGGGGGTGGGGGAGAACCCCTGCTCCACAAGAACCCAGAAAGGCAAGAGTACTTTTTTTTTTGGAGACAAGGTCTCACTCTGTCACCCAGGCTGGATGGAGTACAGTATCTCAGTTATATCTCATCACAACTTCAAACTCCTGGGCTCAAGTGATCCTCCTGCCTCAGCCTCCTGTACCTAGGACTCCAGGCATGCATAACCATACCTGGCTAATTTTTAATTTTTTGTAGAGATGGGATCTTGCTATGTTGCCCAGGCTGGCCTCAAACTCCTGAGCTCAAGCAATCCTCCCACTGTGGCCTCCCAAAGTGTTGGGATTATAGGCGTGAGCCACCATGCCTGGTCGACAAGAGTACTTTAAAGCCAGTTAAATAGCTGAATGTATAAACAGAACATTTGAATCTGGTAACATTTTAACTAAGGACTCTAACCTTTTAATAAACACCAAATGTAAGTTTGTAAGGTTTGTATCACAACACAAGGTCTACAGTGGGTAAAATGGGGGTGAAAATCCCTTCACTCTAAATCCGTTCTTCTCAGATTTTATTGTGCATAAGAATCACCAGAGGAATTTTTTCATAGTTAAGATTCTGATTCAATAGGTTTGAGGCAGGGCCTGAGATCCTCACTTCTAACAGCCTCCCTGGCAATGCCGGCTGCTGCTGGTCCTAGGATCACACTCTGCTACAAGTGCCCAGGCCCTCGATTAAAAAATCACGTGAAAGGTCGGGGAGGGGCTATTGGAAAATTAATAAGTATAGGGTCACAAGAGCAACATCACAATACTCATTAGAACGGCAGGCTAGAAAAATTTGGATGTTCCCTGCACCTTTCTATAAGGAACAAAAAAACTGCTCTCAGGGATGTGTTTTGAAATACGACATTTCTATTAGCTTGAAATTATAAATATTATACAAGTTACTTGTGAGCTCTCTGCGCTGGCCAGGGATGAAAGCCTACGAACTTCTAAGCTAGCTTGGTAAGTCTTTTAGAGGTTTCCAAAAGTCTGATGGAAACCTAAACTCAAGATCTTTGCAGTCCTGTATTACAAACGGAAGAGGGTAGGGTTGAGGATGGGGCTGGGGGAGGGGATGGAGGGAAGAGAGTCATTGTAAACGAGTCTTGCAGATACACTTTATGGCACTTGCTCACATTACAAATAAGGTGTAAAATGATACCGACCATCACATGATGTTACTACAACCAAAAATCAGATAATCCAGCATATTTTTAAAACGTCTGCAAAATGAGGTCATTAACTTTCATGTGTAGTGATTAGGATAATCGAGTCTTCCGAAAGCTGCTGAGAGCCTAAAATAAACTTTTTCTCCCCTCGTCTAATGCTGCCTTTGAGTGACATTTCCTTAGGGTTTTGCAGACATCGAACTCATTGTTGCATATCCTTACTGCAGGGAGGAAATGGTCATTCACACTTATTCCTATCTTACTTAGGAAGACTGAGGTCCACTAGTTTGTCTAAGGATGCAGATTCATCCAGGTTTGCAGAGAATTGATGGATAGGAAGGAGACAATGAAGTTCTGGCCCTTTAGAGGCCAGAGATCCATCATGAGATTAGCTTCACCAGCAGGTAAGTAGTCACCTGCAGGGAGGGGAAGCTAATAGTCTAGCTCCGAAAGATTTGGAGAAGTTGTTATCAAAATGATCAAGTGGAATAGAAATAAATGACTTCTCATACTCTGTCCTAGGGATTTTTTTTTCTTAAATCAACAGTGTAAGTACAGAATAAGAAAGATCTGGCTGGGCACGGTGGTTCATGCCTGTAATCCCAGCACTTTGGGAGGCCCAGGCAGGCGGATCACAAGTTCAGGAGTTTGAGACCAGCCTGACCAACATGGTGAAACCCCGTCTCTACTAAAATACAAAATTAGTTGGGCCTGGTGGTGCTCACCTGTAGTCCCAGCTACTCAGGAGGCTGAGGCAGGAGAATCACTTGAACCCAGGAGGTGGAGGTTGCAGTGAGCTGAGATCATGCCACTGCACTCCAGCTTGGGTGACAGAGTGAGACTCCGTCAAAAGAAAAAGAAAGAAAGAAGGAAGGAAGGAAGGAAGGAAGGAAGGAAGNAGTGGAATAGAAATAAATGACTTCTCATACTCTGTCCTAGGGATTTTTTTTTCTTAAATCAACAGTGTAAGTACAGAATAAGAAAGATCTGGCTGGGCACGGTGGTTCATGCCTGTAATCCCAGCACTTTGGGAGGCCCAGGCAGGCGGATCACAAGTTCAGGAGTTTGAGACCAGCCTGACCAACATGGTGAAACCCCGTCTCTACTAAAAATACAAAAATTAGTTGGGCCTGGTGGTGCTCACCTGTAGTCCCAGCTACTCAGGAGGCTGAGGCAGGAGAATCACTTGAACCCAGGAGGTGGAGGTTGCAGTGAGCTGAGATCATGCCACTGCACTCCAGCTTGGGTGACAGAGTGAGACTCCGTCAAAAGAAAAGAAAGAAAGAAGGAAGGAAGGAAGGAAGGAAAGGAAGGAAGGAAAGAAGGAAAGAAAGAAAGAAAGAAAGAAAGAAAGAAAGAAAGAAAGAAAGAAAGAAAGAAAGGAGGAAAGAAAGAAAGAAAGAAAGAAAAAAAGATCTGGCTTAGTAGTAGTGCACGGGAACTCATAGGTTTTAGTTGACCAGAATTTCAGTATGAGTCAGCAGTGTGACATGGATGCCAAAAGAGCTCATGCAATGATGGGCCATATTAATAGAAGTATAGGCTACAGATCATGCAACTACCCCATGGTGTTCTACATCCTCAGATCACTCCTGGAGAGCATAGCTCCATTCTGAGCCTCCTGACTTAGGAGAGGCCCTACAGTAGAGTCCAATCAGAGGTGAGTGCTTAAAATAATGCCAGCATGCAAAACTGCCTCATAGGAGGAGTGGTTACAAGAACTAAGGATATTTATGCTTGAAAAAGAAGACTTTGAGGGACATGAATGGAAGCAGGAGAAGAGCAGGCTATCTGGGAAAAGATCTTGAGGTAGTTGCCAGTGGCAGAAGTTTAGTTTCTGGATTCCCCACGGAAACTTCACAAGGCCCTTCTAACTCTTTGTTGTTTGCAAAATAAACAGATCTTCAGCAAAGAAGACCCTGTTTCCCTTATGATTTCCTTGAAATATAAAGCTTTGTGAATGCATTGATGCCTGCTTGCTAAACCATCTCTCTCAGCCTACAGATGCACCTCCTTCAAGAAGTCCTTTCTAAAAATCTCCATCTTGAGCCGTTTTTAAATCTCCTCATCAGGAGTTTTGCATTGTGGTAGCATTTTTTTGTTTGTTTGTCCTAGTTTCCCAAATACACTGTTCATTCCTTAGGGGAAAGGACCCAATTATATATATTTTGCTTTTATTTCCCTCAATGTTCTCAGTAGATCTGTATACCTATGAGCTAGGGACTGAGGGAATTTCTACAGATGGTAGCCAAAAGATAAATTAATCAGACAGGTAATTGTTACAGCATCTACAAGACGGAGCATTACTGCATGCTCTCTTGATGATAATAATACCTAATTGACCCTTCACTTTATGAAATAATATGAGCTGACAAAGTAGGCTGTATTGTAAATCTCCCTTACATCTTACCTTTAAAAATGGAAGTTGTGGAACTAAGCTGGAGAAAAACAAAGTCTGCTCTCTAAAAGCTCCATCTTTTTTGTTCCAGGTATTGGGAATTTCTTTTCAGCTGGGGGATTCCTTGACTTCACACTTTCTTCTTCTTTGATTATTTGGATACTTACAGGGTACCAAGTGTCAACTCATAACATCTTACAGTACCTGGTTTATAAAATGAATTAGTAGTCTTTTATTTAAAAATATTGATCTGGCTGGGCGCGGTGGCTCAAGCCTGTAATCCCAGCACTTTGGGAGGCCGAGACGGGGGGATCACGAGGTCAGGAGATTGAGACCATCCTGGCTAACACTGAAACCCTGTCTCTACTAAAAAATACAAAAAACTAGCCGGGCGAGGTGGCGGGCGCCTCTAGTCCCAGCTACTCGGGAGGCTGAGGTAGGAGAATGGCATAAACCCGGGAGGCGGAGCTTGCAGTGAGTTGAGATCCGGCCACTGCACTCCAGCCTGGGAGACAGATCGAGACTCCGTCTCAATATATATATATATATATATATTGATCTAGGAAATAAAAATTCCACAAAATGAGTTTGTTGACATAAGAAAGCATCATGTTCTGCGTTGTACACAGGAGATATTGTTGGGGGTAGCAACCCATGAATCTTCGAAAGTCTCTTGTACAGTGGGTTAAAAACGGCATAATTTCACTCGAGGACAGAGGAGTCGGTGAGGCAAGTGAGTCATCTGTGAGGCTCAGCAGAGAACACAGAATACAGGAGCCAAGCTCATGCTCTGTCACTCTCATCACCAGTCAGTATAACCTCCCACAGTCCAATGACCTGACACGGTACGGAGCAGATGATACTCTCCATAAGAAGTTGATCTAACTCCACTTGCCAGCCTGAAGTACACTTAGAAAATTTGAAGCACAAAAAGACTGAGACACAGGACCCCAATTTCCTATCAACACCTGCTAATCACAAATATTAGCACTTAGCTTGGATGACTCCAAAGGCCAAGGGAGACTGGTGATGTCCTCCCCTAGCCTCAGGACTTCTGCACTCACAGCTGCAGGCCCTCTTGTGAGTCTCCAACTTCCAAGAACAATTCTGGGACATTAAAGGACATAACTGTTCGTAATAAAAAATCAAGGAGAAGGTTTTGTGCCTTTTGAAACGTATAACCTCTTTAGAAGGATAAGGGTCTATCGGCCCAAAATAAGCCCATCAGCATTATTTACTTCCATATGACTCCCTGAACTACCCAAGAGGGATAATAAAATCTCATGGGATGTCTGCCCGATGCAGAGCACAGGGTTAGAGTATAATTGCTGCAGACAGTCAGCCCTGCAGCAAGTGAGGCACCCAGCAGCATGACACCCAAGCAGCCCACAGAGGTACTATTGAGATGTTTGTAGTTTCTAATGGGACTTGGACATTGCAAGGGAATCCGTTAAGAATTAGACGCCAGCTCTTATGCCCTACAGGGAAGGGTGAAGGGTCTTGCCATCTATGGCAGAAAAGATCATTTCCCTCTGTTCTCAGACCCAGTGGGATTAGGCAGTTTTCCACAGAAAATCAAAGGGCTTCAGAGAACACACAGTCTAACCTCTCACTTGACTGAGGAAGAAACTGAAGCTCAGGGAAGTTAGGTGACTTGTTTAAGATTACGTGGGTAGCTTCTGGCAGAGCCAGAATTCAGCTTTCCAGAAGCCCAGCAAGGGCTCCTGCATCTCCAGAATCCTGTGTTTGGACCAGTGTTGTGGAAGGGGCCCAGGCTACAGTGTGACAGGCTTGGTGCTAAGTCCCCGCAGACATTAGCAAATTACCTTGAGCAAGTCCCGGAAACTCTCCAAGCCTTGCTTTTCCCACTCTGCAGAATCAGAGGTAAAATCTGTGGTCTGTCTACCTCAAAGATCACAGCCAGATCAAACAAGATAATGACAACTCTTTTTATTTACTTATTTATCTTTTGAGACAGGATCTCGCTCTGTTGCCCAGGCTGGAGTGTAGTGGTGTGAACATGGCTTACTGCAGCCTTGACCTGTTGGGCTCAAGGGATACTCTTGCCTCAGCCTCTGGAGTAGCTTGGACTACAGGTGCGGGCCACTGGGCCTGGCTATTTTTTTTTTTTTTTTTGAGACGGCGTCTCGCTGTGTCACCCAGGCTGGAGTGCAGTGGCGCGATCTCGGCTCACTGCAAGCTCTGCCTCCCCGGTTTACGCCATTCTCCCACCTTAGCCTCCCAAGTAGCTAAGACTACAGGTGCCCACCACCTTGCTCGGCTAGTTTTTTGTATTTTTTTTTAGTAGAGATGGGGTTTCACTGTGTTAGCCAGGATGGTCTTGATCTCCTGACCTCGTGATCTGCCCGTCTCGGCCTCCCCAAGTGCTGGGATTACAGGCTTGAGCCACCGCGCCCGGCCCCCTGGCTATTTCTTAAAAGAATATCTTGTAGAGATGGGGGCCTCACCATGTTGCCCAGGCTGGTCTCAATCTCCTGGGCTTAAGCAATCCTCCCACCTTGTCCTCCCAAAGTCACTGAGCCTGCACGGCAATGATTTTTAAAGCTCCATCAGGATCAGTGTACAATAACTCTAGAGAAAGAAAATTTTCCTGTTGAGGATATATGGATGGACACCAGGTGATTTATGATGAATGGACACCAGAATTTCCCATGGAAATTCTGTGCAAAGTTGTGTGAGGATAAGTGCTAGGCATCGTTGGCTTTTTTCCCCATTGGGGAGAGTTTTCATAGCTTTCATCAACATCTTGAACGTGTCTGTGACACTCCCCTTCCCCCAGCCACCCCACCACTGCCAGTAAGAACGTATGTGCTATGGATATCAGCATATTTATGGTCAATTTAAAGTACTGACATAAGGTATTAGATTTAGACAATTTTCTTAGTTGTCTCAATGTATGGTTGAGATTCTCCTGCTAGTCTTACCGATTTAATGATCTATATTTTCAAACAAATCTGTTTAGGGGAGGAGAGCCTTTTCAGCTATCAGACTTTACATTTTGTTTTATAAAGGGTTAAACTCTGTGACTTATAAAATGATGAACAGAAATTTCAAATTACAAGTCAGCCAGGCTTTCCACCCCACTTTGTACCTCCCTTGTAATATTTCCTAGTTATTTAGAAAGAGTTTCTTTAAAATCATATTTAACAAGATAACTATCTACTTATTATTTACTGAGTTCCTACTGAGTTCCCAGCAGTTTGTTTCTAATATTTTCCCATAAAGCACTCGAAAAAGACACAAATCATGAACCATTTGTAGGCCGACACATTAAGCCCGTGGTTCTAGAAGGCTGGGGGGTGTGGAGAAAAACAAACGGAAAAGTATTATTCACGACCAATTGATCAATTAGGCTGCTTTTCATTAAAAAACATAAAAAGGCAGAACCAATTTGGCAATGACTGTGTTAGAAATGCAAAAAAAAGAACCATTATTAATGCTGGATTTTTTTTTCGTATTTATTTTTAGTTCTCTATAGAAAAGTACACTGGAGAGCTTTCCGTAATGGCCACTGAAGGAGTGGATAAGATTCTACCCCCCATGGTGGAACCCTTTTGTAATGCTAATTTAGGAGCATGGACCAATACCTCGTTTCTACAGCTTTTTCTCAATACAGTTTCAGAAGCCACAGGCTGACTTATGGAATATCTGAGTGTATGAGATAACCAACCAGGGAAGTTACCTACTAACAAGAGTCATCCATCGTCTCCTAAGGAAATCCACTGTGGCCTTTTATAAATCTGACAATGGCTTATACTCTTGTGTTTTCATGGTAAAATCTTATACAGTACAGGAATGTGAAAAATGAGAGGAATTTTTTCCCTCCTAATTATATCAAAATATCATCTTCCACCCCGAGGCTCTGAGGTCCCAGGTCTCATAACTCCCCCCTTGCATTGCTCCTTTCAGGGTTTTTTCCCCCTATTACTTCATCGTTCGCCTACTGTTTACAGTTCCAAGTATTTTATGTTGAAGGTTTCTTGTACAGAGCCTTAAGCTATGTAAATGTAATAAGAGCACTTATCTGTGTTTAGTGGAATGCTGTTCTTATTCAGATGAATGAAACCTTAAATGTGTTTGGGTGGCAACCTCCTGGATTTTCAATAACTTCAAGTCTGGGTGTGTGTGAGAGCTACTTCCACTCAGCTCCAATCTCCTCACTGCATGTGCCTGTCATCAGAGAGAGTGCTCAGGAACCAGACAGCCTGGGTTCAAATCCTGGCTCCACCAGGTAGTAGTTAAGTGACCTTGTGCAACGTACTAGACCTCTCTGTACCTCAGTTTCCTCATTGTGAAAAAAGGGTAATATTAGCACTTTCTTCACTGCACCATTAGGAGAAGTAGATGAGTTAGTACTTACAAAGTAGTAGAACAATGCTTGGCAAATAACAATAACAACAGGCACTGTTTTAGGAACTTTACATGTATAAATCGTTTACTCTTCAGAACAATCCCACAAGATAGGCACCATTATTAATCCCATTCTATAGCTTAAGAAACTGAAGCACAAAAAGAATAACTTGTCCCAGTTCACTCGCTTAGTAAGTGAAAGACTGGGCTCACACCGAGGCTGTCTTGGCTCCACAGCAAGCACTCAATAAACGTTACCTACTATTATTATTATTACCTGAACTTATGCACTCAATAAATATTTCCAGTTGCTATTGCTGCTGATAGTGAAGAATTCGCACGTCGATTCCATCTTCAAAGTGTATTAAAAATATATATGAACTCCAGTGAAATAATCAATTGAGGCAAAGATTATTACCTAAAGTCACTGGGTGACAGTTTGTCAAGAAATAGGATATTGCCAGAGTGCCAAAGTCTTTATGACATACACTTTGAGATACCCCCTGAGACTACTTGCTAATTGCAAAGGGTGAAAAAGTGCCTTTACAACAAGAGATCCCCTGAGCAAGATCACAACCTCAAGCCCTGATCAAACTTGGCATCACACACAGTGGAACAACCTGGCACTCTGTACCTCCTGAAAAGATGCAATATGGAGTACCCAGTGGCACCTTGCAAAAAATGTTCAATCAAAATCAAATCATGCTTTTAGTCCTAACTTGGAGCTTACAGGAAATAAAGTGGGTAGAGGAACAAATTAACCATGAGGCAACAACAAATTCAGAAAGTGGGACCTGGTACAAGAGAACTGGCTTAATCTTTAAAAACATCCAATGTTGAAGAAAGAAGTATGAGACCCAACTGTAAAATATGTTCTTATTTTTAAAAATTAGATTCTTTTTTTTAAAAAAATGGTATAGAAGACATTTGGCGGGGGGACAAATGGGGAAGGTTAAACCTGCACTAGCTATCAGGTGATATTAAGGACTTACTATTTATCCTCTTAGGCCTAATGATGGTATTGTGGTTAGATAGAGGAATGCCTTTATTCTTAGATGAGGACTGAATTATTTCGAAGTGAAGTATTATCTTATCTGCAACTTACAAGTAATTCAGAGAGAAATAGGTATAGATAGAGCAAATACGGCAAAAAGTTAGCAATTGTTGAACGTAGATAGTGAGTACTAATATTTCAACTTTTCTTTATGTTTTATGTTCAGTTATTTTCTCACTATCTTTTCTTTTTTCTTTTTATTTTTTGAGACAGGGTCTTACTTTGTTGACCAGGCTGGAGTGCAGTGGCACGATCTCAGTTCACTGAAACGTCTGCCTCCCAGGTGCAAGCAATTCTCGTCCCTCAGTCTCTCAAGTAGCTGGGATTACAGGCACCTGCCATCATGCCCGGCTAATTTTTGTATTTTGGTAGACAGGGTTTCAGCATATTGGCCAGGCTTGTCTCCAACTCCTGACCTCAGATGATCTGCCTGCCTTGGCCTCCCAAGTGCTGGGATTACAGGTGTGAGCCACTGTGCCCAGCCGTTCTTCACTGTCTTCTTAAGGAACGTCTTAACATTTTCTTTGCAGAGCATGTAAGACTTTTATCATCATGTACTTTGTGATAGTTTAATTCTCTAAAATTTTTGTTTATAAATGCATATTTAAAAGAAAACAATCTTTAAAATTATTTACTGAATTCCTACTGACTCAAGTTTATTGAAACTTAACATTAACACTGTTGAAGAGGACTTGGTGCCTAGCGCCAGGCCTGGCATATAGTAATTGATCGATAAATGTTTGTAAAATGCTTATCTGTTAAACAGGGCCATGCTTTCTTAAGAATTTTTAAATGGAAAAGAAAGGGCAGGCCAGGTGCGGTGGTTCACACCTGTAATCCCAACAGTTTGGGAGGCTGAGGCAGGCGAATCGCTTGAGTTCAGGAGTTCAAGACCAGCTTGGACAACATGGCAAAACTCTGTCTCTACTAAAAATACAATATTAGCCAGGTGTGGTGGTGTGCACCTGTAGTTCCAGCTACTCGAGAGGCTGAGGTGGGAGGATCACTAAGCCCAGGGTAGTTGAGTCTGCAGTGAGCTGTGATTGCACCACTGCACTCCAGGCTGAGTGACAGAGTGAGACCCTGTTTCAAAAAAAAAAAAAAAAAAAAAAAAAAAGGCTCATGAGACTGTGTTATTATCATTATTATTATTTATTTTTGGAGATCCGCCCCACCTCGGCCTCCCAAAGTGCTAGGATTATAAGCATGAGCCACCGCGCCCAGCCAAGGCTGTGCTACTTCTTTACAGACCAAGGTACGCTGGGCAAATACCTCAAAAGGACAAAATGGGAACCTATCGACCCTATTGTTTGATTCAAACAACTTATAAAGATTCTTGAACAAGCTTTGAGTTTGTTTTATAGGGGCACAAAATGAATAATCTGCCCCCAGGATTATCCAGCAGCAACTGTTACTTATTTAAGAAATCCTGATCGAATCACACTTACTGACACGTTTTCGAACAAGTGCAGACTTTTCTTGATCCAGGAAAAAAGGGCAAGTTCTACTCAAGTTTAGGCATGAACCCTGTCAGTCATCAACACCAGTGGGTGTTATTATCTGGGAATCAATAAATATGTTGGAACTAAGATCATTTTCAGCTCTTCTAGAAAGCAATAGTTCTAAAAGAGATGGCTTCAGGAAATAAGTGAGAGACATTTTGTATAAGAAGTTGGAAGAAAATGATCAAGAGTCAAAGAAATAACTAATGATGACACTGTCTTGCATTTTATAGTGCCTTTTCCTAAGGCACTTCATATCTATGTTAACTCATTTATTCTTACAATATCCCTACGAGGTAGACAGAACAATTGAAAGGGATTTTCACCAGGCCTAAGACGTCAGAGATATTCAAAAGGATATTGTATTAGCAACAGAAATATTTCTTCATATTGAATAGATTGATCATCTCTTTCTCCTCTGCTTCAGTAAAGTCATTTTTTAAAAAGATAAAATCTATTACAATTTGGGGAGAATAGGATTTCAGTTTACCACACGGGAGACACTCCAAGTTCAATCTACAAAAGCAGTTTTATTCAATAATATAGGGCCGCCTCTCCTTTACAAAAAAAAAAGGGGGGGTATGAGTCAGATATTTTTCAAATTTGAAAATTAAATATACTTAGGTGGTCCTCTATTTACACAGTGTTCCTTATTTAATAGCAGACGGTTTTGTAAAGAGGATCACTATAAAATTATTTTATAAAGTTCTATATACAATACTGGATTGTTAAAGGAGAGTAACTTCTGCTAAATGCTCTTTCTGAAACCAAAATAAGAAACAAAAGGACCCACTAAAGAACTAAACCGTTAATGACAAACGTGGCTGCATAGAACAAAAGATTCTTCGACCTGAAGTTTCCCATCCTCGGATAATGTAACGAGAGCACATGAAATTTTTCCCATTGGATGTTTAGGTCTAAAATATTTCCCTCTCCTAGTTTATCTAGGGATGTGTATGTTCAATAGTGTGCAAATTATGTTGCATAAACCTTATTAAGAAGGCCTAATTCCAGGTAGGTAAATACGGTAAATTTTTTTTGACAGTATACCTGTCAGGGCAATACGATACATTTTAAATTAGTGAAATCTTTGGTTGGTATGTTCAATCCTCATGTTCAGGAAGAGTTGGGACAAAGAACACAAAGCAGCTATCTTCAGACTGGATGCCTAAACCAGAGGCAGTCACAGGGATGGAGCCTAACGGCTAGTACAAAGAGAGACAATACCCTTCCAAAATACACTTCAACATAAAGTCTTCTTTTGGTAAAGGAATGAAAACTGGTGTTCTTCGTACAGGTAACAAAAATGCGAACAGAACTAGAAATTCAAGCAAAGAGAGAAATCCTGATCTCAGAGTGCTGGTGTTCATTCATTACTGCTCAGCCCTCTACCACCCCCTCCAATCCCTTCCAATTTGGATTAAATCCTGACCACGGTGAAGTGGAATTTTACTTCTGTGATCCCAAGGTCGAAAATCTTTCCCCGAGATGCTTCTGAAGCCAGTTTGTGGAGATTTTTGTGTTATGGACTGGGTAAGGAACAAGTGTTCTCCCAGTTCACTTGATAGAAGTCAAATCCCATCACCACAAACATTGTCACGGCAAAAGGTTTAGAGACATTAGCTGATGGGACCTAAAAGCAGTATTTAGAGAACTAATGAGATTCATTTTAATTAACTCATACAAAATATATGTACAGATATTGTATAATGACATACCTTTTGGAAGAGAAGTGGTTGAATTTATGTCTTGGCTTTGATGCCGAGTTATTAGAATCCTTTCTGGCAAGAAGGAAGATGAATTCAAGCATCAGAATTACTGCATTTCAGAGTACGGATCCACTTTGTGCTGTCTTCCATGTACCACTCTGAAAGAGGGTGCAAGTTTACAGATCCATTAACTGTGCCTCCTCCTCCCCACCTCTTACTCCCTCCTCCAAACTAACCCTAGTCAGCCCTGCAGCCTGTAGGCAAACCACACAGGAACTAGCACATACGGGGCTTCAGAGAGTTGGGCGTGAGCCTTAGATAATGTGGTTTTGTTTTCTTGCTGCCAGAGTTGAACTAAAATGCAGGAGGTTCACTGAAATACTTTTGCTTCTTTATGCTAGGTTTCAGTTTTAACAATATCCCCACTGAACACTTATGTTCACATAAGAAAATTTCTAGTCCTAGATACGGTCCATCAGCAAGTTGATCTTAAGGAAAACTCTTATTCTCTTAGTACAGTCACGCACCCTGAGGGACATTAGGGCTTCTTGGAGGAACTTATTTAAGAGCACCTTTGATCACTCACAATGTTAAAATCCCAGGGAAGATGCTTTGTTCATGCACTCAGTCTGTAATATTACTCTTGACAAAAAACGAAGAAACATTCTGAGCTGGGATGAGTTCTCACCCCAGGTTTGCCACAGTCCAGCATGAGTTGGAACCAGTTCCTTCAATTTCTGGGACTTCAATTTGTGTTGAGTCTTGGACTGAAGTCTTTCTGGGATTTAAGACTTTCCATTGACCTTGCATTTTGTTACCTTCAACTTCCTTAGTTCTTACCTTTAAATGTACCACTCACCCTTCCCCCTATATCAAATGCAACTTGTGAAGGCCTCTTCCTTTCTCTTTACTCTTGCTAGAAAATGGATTGCCAACGTTGCATCTCTTACAGAAAATTAGAGACATTGCTACTTGCTAAGTGGTGCCATTCAGAGTTTGGGAACTGGATCCAAGACGAGGAGGCAAATGTTGGCTCACTGGGATGTTCCTAGCATTAATCCCTGGAATACCAAGAGGGGAGTGTCAAGGAGAGTCTCAATTTGGGGTTCTAAAATTTAAACTTTTTCTGTAATGTGAAATGGCATCCTTTTCCATCTCTTGACTTCTTTATATCTAAACCTTGCTTAAAATTTACTTTCTTAAAACCTTTTCCTTGGTTATAATTGCTCAACATTTTTATTGAAATAGAAAAGAAGAATCAGCAGAGTGTCATGGTGATAGAAAATGCTCAGTAAACATTTGTCGAATGAGTTAAAGGACGTAATTTTCTGCCCATAACTCCTTTTTTTTTTTTTTCTTTTGAGATGGAGTTTCACTCTTCGTGCCCAGGCTGGAGTGCAATGGCACGATCTTGGCTCACTGCAACCTCTGCCTCCCGGGTACAAGTGATTCTCCTGCCTCAACCACCCGAGTAGCTGGGATTACAGGTACCTGCCACCATGCCTGGCTAATTATTTTTAGTAGAGACAGGGTTTCACCATGTCAGCAAGGTTGGTCTTGAACTCGTAACTTCAGATGATCCGCCTGCCTCGACCTCCCAAAGTGCTGGGATTACAGGCGTGAGCCACCGCACCCGGCCGTGTAACTCTTTAATAACAGGCTTTCTTCTTATTAATGCAAGTTTGTCAAATTTTCTTAAATCCTGGTTATATCTGAAAAGGATTTCTGCTATTTCCACATTATAAAGATAAAATTTTAAAAATAACAACATCTTGCTACTTTAAAAATAATAACGTCTCAACCTTGGCCTCAGAATTCTTCAGCCTCCTAAGGACCTTCTTGGATCATTACATTAAACGGCTCTATTGCCAAGTTTTAAATGCTGAAA
The DNA here is from genome assembly GCF_001698545.2 of Rhinopithecus bieti. Taxonomy (NCBI): domain Eukaryota; kingdom Metazoa; phylum Chordata; class Mammalia; order Primates; family Cercopithecidae; genus Rhinopithecus; species Rhinopithecus bieti. The sequence goes on along the minus strand of NW_016820683.1, from coordinate 885,796 downwards.
TCCTCTGGCCACAGTCCTTATTCTTCGATAGCTCCCAAGTCAATGCTTTTGAAATGGTTAAAGGAGTCCCTAAAATTCTATGGTTGGGGAGTGGGAGTAAAGGGAAAACGTTGAATGGTATTTCACGGAAAGTATCTTGGTGTTTTCAGCTTGTACCCTAATGAAGAAGCTAATTTCGCACCGGGCACTACTCCCCAGGGAGCAGAATATAATCCTTCCCCTTACAATCATGGGACAGATTGCAGAACAGAAAAATCTCAAAGGCAAGTTATTTTGGTAGTAAGTACTGATTGAGAGACATCTTATGTAGCGCATAGTGGGAGAGAAGCAAGGCCACTTGAGTGGCTTATTTCATAATCGCTCTTTAACTGAACAAGAGCAAAGGCAGATCCTAACAATAAAGACCCTAATATGAGAATGCCAGCATTTCAGTACTCACTATCATGATATACTCAGAAAAATAGCAGCAAGATGAGAAGGATACTGTAACGTGAAATCTGGACTTAGCCACAGTGGAGAAGTTTCTTTTTCAAACCATACTTTAATTTTTTTTTAAATCAATTCCTTTTGAGGGATCATTTGTCTATATCTGAACTTCTGGGTTTTTCTGTTGTTGTTGTTTTTTGTTTTTTTGTTTTGTTTTGTGTTTTGGAGACTGAGTCTCACTCAGTCACCCACACTAGAGTGCAGTGGTGTGATCTCGGCTCACTGCAACCTCCACCTCCTGAGTTCAAATGATTCTCCTGCCTCAGCCTCCCAAGTAGGTGGAATTGCAAGCACCTGCCACCACATCCAGCTGATCTGTGTATTTTTAGTACAGCTGAGATTTCACCATGTTGGTCAGGCTGGTCTCGAACTCCTGACCTCAAGTTATCCACCTGCCTTGGCCTCCCAAAGTGTTGGGATTACAGGCATGAACCACTGTGCCTGGCCAATATCTGAACTTCTTGTCCATAATTATGCTTAACTTAATTTTATGGTAAAATGTGTACTTCTTATTCAATAGTGTGAATTCAGACATTCTCTTTTCATTCATTCAATAAAGAAAGTTTGAACACCTATTCTGTGTTAGGACTCTTCTAGGTTCTGGAAAAGCACCAGTGAACAAAACATAACCTCTGCCCTCCTGGATCTTACATTCTGGTAAAGGGAGAAACAGCAAGTACATCAGATGGTCACACTGTTAGGGAGAAAAATAAAATGACGCAAGAGCCGCAGGGAGTGTGGCTGAGACAGGGGTTGTGATTTTATGTTGGGAAATCAAAGGACATCTGAGCAAAGTCCAGAACCAAGTGAAGAAGCCAGTACTTCCCGGATGGATATCTAGGGAAATAGCTTTTGCAGGTATAGGGACTAGCAGGTGCAAAGACTTCAGGTGGAGGCATGTTTAACACAGTGAGTGAGATGGAGAGGAGTTGGGATGGGGATTAGAGAGACAACAGAACATGTAGGGCCTTGCTGGCCATGGCGAGGCCTTTGGATTTTACTCTGAGTGAGATGGAAGCCAATGGAAGATTCTGAACTGGGGAGTAATATGATTTGACTTGGGTTTTAAGTTTTAAAAGGGTGGCTTTGGCTGTCGTGTTGAAATTAGATTGCAAGGGAGAAAGAACAGAAGAGAGACCAGTTGGGAGGCTATTGTTGGCCAGGTGTGGTGGCTCATGCCTGTAATCCCAGCACTTTGGAAGGCCAAAGCAGGCGGATTACTTGAGGTCAGGAGTTTGAGACCATCCTGACCAACATGGAGAATCCCCGTCTCTACTAAAAATACAAAACTAGCCAGGCATGGTGGCACATGCCTGTAATCCCAGCTACTCGGGAAGCTGAGGCAGGAGAATCGCTTGAACCCGGGAGGTGGGGGTTGCGGTGAGTGGAGATCACACCACTGCACTCCAGCCTGGGCAACAAGAGCAAAATTCTGTCTGAAAAAAAAAAAAAAGGAGGCTACTGTCATAGTCCAGACCAGAGACCAGAGATGGTTGTGGCTTAGAACAGGATGATGTAAGTGGTGGGAAGTGGTTGGATTTTGAATATACAGGGTGATTGTAAAGTCTAGAAACATAGATAACGTTATTGTATCTTGTATTAGAATGTAGCATCAATAAATCATTTATTATCTAGACTGGGTAGCCACCTTGTATTTCAAAGGTAAGCTCATGGATATCATGAGAGCTGTGAGAGACAAAGAGAGGAGTTAAGGTGACTCCCAGGTTCATGGCCTGAGACCCTGGAAGCAAGGATGTGTCATTTACTGACAGGAGAGACCGTGGGAGAGCAGGTTTGGAAGGCAAGACCAGGAGTTTGGTTTTGGACTTACTGAACTGAGATGCCCATGAGACATTCCAGTGCAGAGGTCAAGGTAGTTAGATACATGAGTTTGGAGGTCAGGAGAGGCTGAAGAGAAAACCTTGAGAGTTGTCAGAATCGAAGAGTATTTACTGCTTTGCAACTGAATAACACTACCTGTGGAGTAAATATAGATAGAGAAGACAAGAGGTTAGAGAATGGGCTCCTTCAAAGTTGAGAGGTCATAGAATTGAGAAGGGATGAGACAAGGAGATGAGAAGGAGAAATGGTGTCCTGGAAGCCAGGTGAAGCAAACTGTGTTCACTTTTGTAGAACCCCAAGTTCAAAAAATTAAAGGAAAAAACCAACCAAGCTACCTTAGAGCAATATTTGTCTTTAGTGGATGTTACAGTATTGCAACTAAATTGTGCCCCCAAATGGAGGAAAGCAGATAAGGACCCCTTACATAATGTCACTTGAACAGGGTTAATTCCACTAAGTTGGTAACACTTGACACTTATGCCAAGCCTAACCAACTCCCCCACTGTTTACTGGGACTTCAGTCTTTAATCTTACCCTGTCTCCTACTTCCCATCTGCCTCTTCAATCACCTTCTATATGCTGACTACTCTTAAGTCTATGAACCTAGCCCCAAACCCTCTTCTTTCAGTGATCTCTATTCAACTGTCCCCTGAACATCTTCACCTGTTGCTCCCAAGGCTCCTCAGATTCAAACTGTCTGAAGCAGAATTCCCCATCTTTCCTGCCAACTGGCCCCTCAGATAATGTTCATCTTGGTGAACAGCAACAGTCATTTACACGGTCACTCCAAAAAGAAACTTAGTCCCTGTAGACTCCTCCTTTTCCCTCATTGCCACATATATTTGGAGCCCGGTCCCATAACTTCTACAGTTTAACATTATATGTTAAACTATATGTGTAAGAGGAGAGGGAGCAGAGTGGAGATTCACACTGTGCCCATGACTTCTGCCTTAGTTATGGCCTTCATCACTTATTGCCTGAACTATCAGAACATTCTGTTCTTCTTCCAGTTCCTCTGCTTCCAATCTATTTTTTTGAGCACATACACAGATTTATTTTAAAAGGAGAAAATGAATGAATTTAAAAACAAAAAAATTGGAATCTCTGACCTTCTCCAAATATAACAAGTAGACTTGTGTCTGAATTGCCGATAGAGCTTAAAATCAAGGACCAAAGATTGGTCCTTAGAGTAGGGGAAAGAACTAGACAGGAGATTTGGGTTCAAGTTTCAGGTAAACTGCTTCTAGTTAAATATCTCTGGGCAATTATTGTAATCTATTTGTTTTTCCAAACTCAGTTTAAGCTCACCTCCTCCAGGAAGCCTTCCCTGACTATGCAGATTTAGACAAGTCCCCCTCTCGCTCCCATAATATTGTCTGCCTTTATTATTGCAACCACTTACAATTGCCGATTTATTCCTGCGTCCTCTGTTAGAGTATTAAACTATAACTTCCTTTTAGTCTCACAGTTCAGAGTAATGCTTGGCACATAGCAGATGCTCAATAATGTAGAATGTATGCATATTCCACACACTCAGCTTTCTCACCTGTACAATGGGATAATAATGCCTACTTCTCAGCATTCCTTTGAGATTTACATAAGCTATGCATATAAAAAAACTTTGTAAAGTATAGCTCAATGTATAAAATACTTGTAGTTTGTCCCCCACTATTTTATAAAGTCCAAATACCTCAACATAGCATTCAAGGCCCTAAACATTGTTTTCCAGGTCATCTTTTCGATTTCCCTCTGGCTCCCACCCCATTACTCTATATTATAGCCAGCCAAATAATATTCCAAACTCACCAACTTCTTTCATACCTCCTATCATTTTATATCAGATTCAACTATCTACATGTCAGTATCAATAATATGGGCTACTAGTGTTATAATTATGATGGAAGTAGTAGGAGATAGAAACAAATGTTGTTTTTGTCTACTAAGCATTTTGTTATCCTCTGTCTTTTCCCCTTATCCTAGTCAATATTCCATTCAAACATACGGGTTCAATTACATTTTTCAGTGCCTACCAGATAAAATTACCTTATAGTATGGATAAGGTTCTTCATGATCAGACTTCCCTCTGTTATTTAACCTTCCTCTGCTGCTCCACTAATAGCCTTTGTGACAGCTGTAGTAACTACAGTATATGTAGTCTTCCCAAGATAATAGGCTGGCTCAGCTTTCATGCCTTTACACATGATGTATCCTTTGCCTCTTATGTCCTCCTCTACTTTGTCTATCCAGTGAACTCTCCGTCATCCTTTAAGATTCAATTCAGATGTAAACTCTTCTGTGAAACCTGCCCTTAAATACTCAGTGGCAGAATTAGATGCTCTCTTCTCTCTTATTATGCCATACATATCTTGTCACAATCTTCTGTGACGGTGCCTGTCACCTCCACTAGCCTGTAAACGTATCCAGCAGAGGGCTCCTTTTTATCTCCGAGTCCTTACTGTCTGGCACAAAGCGGGTGCTCACGGAAAATCAGTTGAATACATCAACAACTATCCGTCAGTGGCACCTGAAGCCATCAGTCATTGGAGCTACCCCATCATTGCCCATCACACACACTGCTCTTCATAGACTGCTATTACATTCTCTGTCCTTTGAGGTGGCAATCACGTGCTGGTGGTATTTCTAGTCAGTTAAAACGACAGTATTAACACACTTGGAAACATTCATTTCTTGAAATAAGGATTAGGGCAGCGTTATAGCCCGGCAGACTGGGAAACGAAGACATTTACCTTCATTCCCCTTGGTACCCTTCAGCTCCGGTTTTTGCGACCACCCTGCTTGAGGCCCTGAGAGGAACTGCACCAGGGCAGGAAGTGAGGAAGCGGAAGTGAGGAAGCGGAAGTGAGGACCGGCCTGGGCCCTTGGGCCTGGCTGGAGTAGGTGGAATATCCTGGGGCGAGGAGGTTTGGCCCCTGGGCAGCGGCCGGCTTTCCTCTCAGGTAACAGCCTCTGCTTGGGAGTGGTGATGGGACACAAGGCGGGTCTGGAAACATCGGCTGCCATCCCACCTCCCGTTTCCTGCCGGCCCGTCGGAGTCCAGATTGGAGCCGGAAGGCGACGAAGCGGTTACCATCCGCAGGAGGCGAAATCCCTGTGGCGTGACGCCATCACGTCCCTTCCGCCTTCTAGGAGCTTCCCTGAGGTCCAGCCTTCCCCTCCACAGTGCATTGCTGGTTCTCCGAGGGTAATTGCTGGTCTGATTCTCTGTGTGACCGAGCGCCCAACACCTGGCTCATCTGGTACACAGCCATCATCTGAAATGGGGGTTGGATGAATGAAGACGAGGATGCCGAGGAAAGGCCCTGCCCACAGAAAGTTGATTCTTGCTCAGCCTCCACCCGCCATTTTCAAAATTCTTTCCAAAGCATCTCGTTTCTTCCTCCCCCACGGCCCTGTCTAGCGATTATTCTTTGTGTTGTGGATGAGGGTACCGAGACTCAGGGAAGTTGTTAAGTCTTAGGAAATGGCAAAGCAGGACCTCAGATCGTGGCTTTGAATCCTAATTAAAGGAGAGAGATGAGGCATGTGAGCGTTCAGTGAAGAGTAGCTGTTTACTCCAGGGGGTGAGCCTGAGGTGTGTCTTGTGCACCTCTTTCTCCATTTCCTAGAATGGAGCCTGCCACATGGTAAGCTCTGGAAGATTATTAGTTAAATGAATTAATGAACACACACTTGGGGCTCAAAAAGATGAGATTTTCTGCCTCTGACAGTATTCTTTTCATCAAAACAGTAACACCTTCTAATGGCGTGGTAGTCTGTATAACCATTCTCCTGTAGCATTCTTGACCAGAGCTCATTTCCTTCCGAGTCAAACTCATGTCTATAGGCAGAACCTGTACAAACACAAGAGCTGTTCTTTCCTCATAGTTCCACCTTAAATGCATCTTTTTAGAGATGGCTCCGGGCACTCAGCCTCTTAGATGCTGTTGTCATTATTGTCCCAAGTATTTGGATAAAGTCAGTTTAGCTCCTCTGTTCCTTATTCTCAATCCTGAAATCAAAAAAATTTTGGAAACCAATTTTCCCTCCAACTCATTTGGTGGTAAAACTTGGCCTGAGGCCATTGTAGTCTTTTTTTTTTTTTTTTTTTTTTTTTTTTTTTT
>NW_016820683.1:874329-877964 GCF_001698545.2 Rhinopithecus bieti | reverse complement strand
AAAAAAAAAAAAAAAAAAGTGATTGTAATTATAAAGCTATAGAATCAGTGCAGGTTTATCCCAAGGTATTGTGTCAATCAATCATTGTGTCATTTCACAACACATGTTTCTTGAGTACCTACTGTTGCTAATTAGCTGTTAGGGATAGGATTACAGTGGTAAATAAGACAGTCAGGGCCGGGCGCGGTGGCTCAAGCCTGTAATCCCAGCACTTTGGGAGGCCGAGACGGGCGGATCACGAGGTCAGGAGATCGAGACCATCCTGGCTAACACGGTGAAAACCCGTCTCTACTAAAAAATACAAAAAACTAGCCGGGCGCGGTGGCGGCGCCTGTAGTCCCAGCTACCCGGGAGGCTGAGGCAGGAGAATGGCGTGGGCCCGGGAGGCGGAGCTTGCAGTGAGCTGAGATCCGGCCACTGCACTCCAGCCTGGGCGACAGAGTGAGACTCCGTCTCAAAAAAAAAAAAAAAAAAAGACAGTCAGGGTACCTGCTCCAAGGAGCTTCTAGTTTGGTGGTGAAGAAAGGCACTGAGCAAATAACAAACAAGTCAGTACAGATTGTTATAAGTGCAATGAAGGAAATTAACCAGGTGCTGGGGAGACCTAAGTAGTTAGTGAGGTCAGTGAAGACCTCTCAGATTTGTGACATGAAATACCTAACTTCTTCCCTCTATTTCTAAATATTATAGCAAGTTGGGTAGCCAGACAACCAACATTCAAATGTGGAAATTTACCCTCTTGGGCACTAATTTTGTCTCATGTCAATTTTTGTCACATCACTATAGTGATAACAGTCTCACAGTTATTTGATGGTATGTGTAAACAGCATTTTCATGTAGTCAGATGTCTAAAACACATAATAAACCAACATATAATTTACAACTAACACCAATTAATTGAGCTCTTTGACAGTCTGAAAAGACAGCAGTAGTAGAATGGTATCTTACATATTCTATGTTCATATCACAAGGTAAAGTTCAAGTCATTATACATTAGTAAGTGATATGAATTCACTTCTCTAGACTTTTTTCCTTGTGATTTTCTAATGGTGGGGTTGTATTTATTTCTGAAATGGTGTCATGTAAATTCATTTTAAACTACTCTATTGGATTAGAAGGCTATTATTTTGATACTTTTCTGGGTTAGAACATTCATTTAAGAAAACGGTTTTAAACGTTTAAAATACAGGTTAGAGAATGTAGAAAACCTAAAAATGATGATTGTCCTTCCAAAATATAGATAGGTAGCTATCCAAAAAAGAAAAAAAATTAACATTTGTTGTTCAATTCCAGCAAGTTGTGATTCTAACAAGGCTTTAAAAGAAAGTAGACTCGTGAAGAAACAGATCAATATTTGTTGCTCTAAGCCAATGTCATAGTGCATCTCTGCCTTGAGTGAGTTTGGTAGAGGGAAAAAAAGGACAATAGAAAAAGAAAACCCTCATGATTGAAAATTTTAATAGCTTACTGAAATAGTGTAAATCAGGTTTTCACTGCAGGAAGGAGTCAAATAAAAATGACTGTGTTTGAAGTACAAAAAAGAGAAAATCAGAAAGTTGTAGAAATACAACTTCTCTTTTTCTTCCTAGGGTTAATGATAGTGTCTTTCTGAGAAATCTTTTTTTTTCTTTTTTTTTGAGACAGAGTCTTGCTCTGTTGCCCAGGCTGGAGTGCAGCGGCACAGTCTCGGCTCACTGCAAGCTCCGCCTCCTGGATTCATGCCATTCTCCTGCCTCAGCCTCCCGTGTAGCTAGGACTACAGGTGCCCGCCACCACGCCCGGCAATTTTTTTGTATTTTTAGTAGAGATGGGGTTTCGCCTTGTTAGCCAGGATGGTCTAGATCTGACCTCATGATCCACCCGCCTCTGCCTCCTAAAGTGCTGGGATTACAGGCGTGAGCCACCGCGCCTGGCCGAGAAATCTTAATTAAACAGATATTTAATACATTTTCTTATTTATTTATTTATTTTTTTTGAGACAGAGTCTCACTCTATCTCCCAGGTTATAGTGCAGTGGTGTAATCTTGGCTCACTGCAACCTCTGCCTCCCAGGTTCAAACTATTCTCATGCCTCAGCCTCCCAAGTAGCTGGGATTACAGGTGTGCACCCACCAAGCCCAGCTAATTTTTTGTGTTTTTAGTAGAGATAGGGTTTCCCCATGTTGCCCAGGCTGGTGTTGAACTCCTGAGCTCAGGTGATCTGCCCGCAGCGGCCTCCCAAAGTGCTAGGATTATAGGTGTGAGCCACCACGCCCAACCACTTATACAGGTACATTTTCTGTCTTGCTTAGTTAACAGTGTGTTGTATTTTTACCAAAAAGAGGTTATCTTCTCTTATTTTTTTTAAAAAAGAAGTGATAGTTTATTTAGGATGCTTCTAAAAATGTATGTCTTCCTTTAATACACACACAGAAATTAATCAAGCCTGAGCTAGTTATCTGAGAAGGTCAAGGAAGGGAAGCAAAACTAAAAGCAGTGAACACATTTGTTATGGATTTTAACATTTTTTTCTTTTGTATGTGTGCAGTTTCTCTAGTAAAATCTGATTATAGATCTTCTAGGTTTCGTTGGATCTGGATGTTCATCAGGGCTTGAAATCAATTTGATACACCGTCTTGGCAGCCGGCAGTGGTGAATCACTAGGGAAATTGCAAACGAACTGACCCTCCTTAATACAAAATAATGAAAACGAGAAAGGGAATGGTTTCCTATAAACTGAACTGATCATTCACAAGCATTGTGTAGAGTTTGGGGGCTGCATATCCTTTGTAAGTTTCAGTATATGGGCCTCTCTGTGTGTCCGTGTTTTGAGACCTGATAGACACAGGCTGATCACTGCAGGATTTAGAGAAATCCTTGTATTATTTGAGTCTTACTATTGACACTGTTTAATCGTAAACTCATGCTTCTTTTTCCAAAGGTGAACAAATAAAGTAATTTAACCTTTCCCTCTAATTTACCAGGCTTATCTGGACTACAATAGTGGTTTTAGGGTACCATGAGTTAGCTGTGGAGTTCACTGAATGTGCAGCTGTTTGTCTTCATAGCTGATCCTCCTTTCTTTTAGGTTTAGCAGGAAAGCAGACTGTATTTAGATCTGATTCTCAGAACTTCTAGTTCTAAAAACAATACAGTCATAGGGTCAGTGGGTGATTCTAAGACTCAATTTTACCCCCATTTTAGTTATTCTCAGAACATAATGTTTTATACATGACAATATATCTTAAGAGATGCCTGACATCCTAGCATTTCATGAGGCTAAAGTGGCCAGGAATTTTGACCATCCTGTGCAACATATGGAGACCCCCATCTCTACAAAATATTTAAAAATTAGCCAGGCAGGCTGGGCGCAGTGGCTCACGGCTGTAATCCCAGCACTTTGGGAGGCTGACGCTGAAGGATCACGAGGTCAGGAGTTCAAGACCAGCCTGACCAACATGGTGAAACCCTGTCTCTACTAAAAATACAAAAATTAGCCAGGTGTGGTGGTGTGCACTTGTAATCCCAGCTGCTTAGGAGCCTGAGGCAGGAGAATTGCTTGAACCCAGGAGGCAGAGGTTGCAGTGAGCAAAGATCGTGTCACTGCACTCCAGCCTGGGCAACAGAGTGATACTCCGTCTCAAAAAAAAAAAAAA
>NW_016820683.1:854491-874029 GCF_001698545.2 Rhinopithecus bieti | reverse complement strand
AAAAAAAAAAAAAAAAAAAAAAAAAAAAAAAAAATGGCAAGGCACACACCTTGGGAGGCTAAGACCAGAGAATTGCATGAACCTAGGAGTTTGAGGCTGCAGTGAGCTATGATTGCACCACTGTACTTCGGGAAACAGGGCAATACCCTGTCTCTGGAAAAAAAAAAAAAAAGAAATGTCAGAGTGCAAGTTCTGTTTTTTAAAATGTTGACTTGTCTACTGTCCATGTAATGCTTTGTAGCCATTATATTTCTGGCCAAAGAGGTTGAATGATATTTTCTGCAGGAACTTCCATGACTAGAAAGACAACCTATATTTCTTTAAATAATATAGGTCAATTTCTCATGAGGGATTTTCCCGTACTTATCCTACGAATAGTTATATGGTACCCTCGATTCTGGCTGCTGTAAGTGAGGGGCTGATTTGGAAACAAAACCTAGATTTGCAGACTGATTTAGTCTTCTATAGACTTAAAAAAAAGTTTAATTTTAATTTTTTTGTGCTTTCCTTGCAGGAAATTGATACTTTATCAATGTAGAGATTAATTATTTGTATTTGGGAGCAGCAGAACTGGGGACCAATTACCTGTCAAGAGTTTTATAAACCAGTGACATAAACTGTTATTCCATTGCTTTCATCCTCCATCTCACCTTGGAACTTGTATTACTTATGGCGTTCAGGAGACAAGTGAAAAACTTTGTGAAAAATTACTCAGATGCTGAAATAAAAGTCAGGGAAGCAACTTCTAATGACCCTTGGGGTCCCTCTAGTTCTCTGATGCTAGATATCAGTGACTTGACTTTCAACACAATTTCTCTCTCAGAGATTATGAATATGCTATGGCACAGACTCAATGACCATGGGAAGAACTGGCGCCACGTGTATAAATCCCTTACCCTAATGGATTATCTCATCAAGAATGGATCAAAGAAAGTTGTTCAGCATTGCAGAGAGGGGTTCTGTAACCTTCAAACACTAAAAGATTTTCAGCACATAGATGAAGCTGGAAAAGACCAAGGTAATGGTTAAAGAAGTTTATATAAGCTGGGTGTCGTAGTGTGCACCTGCAATCCTGGTGCTTGGGAGGCTGAGATGGGAGGATCGCATGAGCCCAGGCGTTTGATGCTGTAATGAGGAAAGATTGCACCTGTGAATAGCCACTGTACTCCAGCCTGGGCAACATAGCGAGACCCGGATCTCTAAAGTTTAAAACAAAAGTTTATAGCATGTGCCAATAAAGATTAGGAGGTTTGGGGGATCATTTTATATCAGGAGGTGGGGAAGAGTTGTACTTAAATGTACTAGCTATTTTTCCTCTGGGACAGTTATAGTTTCCAATTTAATCCTCTGTATTGAGTCTTCAGTGCCTTAGAGAACAATACTTTTTTCGAAAGGAAAAAAAAGGTGAACACACTTAGGTTTCTGATAAAATGATACCTCATAGAAAATGAATAAAGTGAATAAAACAGGAGGCATGGCAATTTGGTGTAATAATGTCACTGTAATTCAAATTATAATTAAACTGGAATTTAGTCATAAATTAAGGAAATATTTCCACAGGCTGGAATCTTCAAGGACTATCTAGATGGAAGCAGTTCAATGAATACAAAAATTTAGATCATAAAATAATTCTTTCGGGGGCGGAAGAGGAGATGCAGTAGGGAAAGGATAGGATCCTGAGATGATTCAGTAGTGCCTGATATTCTACAGTGGCAAAAGGCTCAGCGCTTCCTCTCCTGCTACTGTAAAATTTTAATTTGTGTTTAAAGTGAATAGTCTTATGAATCATGAGAAGGGATAAAATTCAGAGCATTCTCTCTGGGAAGCATGCATTTTAAAAATAGACCTTTTTTTAAGGGCAGTTTTAGGTTTACAGAAAAATTATGCAGAAAGTTACGCAGAGTTCCCACTTACCCTTCCCCATTCAGACACAATTTCTCCTAATAACATCTTGCATTAGTGTGGTCCATTTGTTACAATTTATAACCAAATGCTGATACATTATTGTTAACGAAAGTTCATATCTTACATTAGGATTTACTCTTTGTGTTCCACAGTTCTATGGGTTTTGAAAAATGCATGGTGTCATGTGTCCACCATTCCACTATCATACAGAGTACATATGTCCTGTGCTCCACCTTTTCATCCTTTTCCTCTCCCCTTGAATCCCTGGCAACCACTGGTCTTTTTATCATCTCTATAGTTTTGCCTTTTCAGATGTCATAGAGTTGGAATCTTAAAGTATGTAGCTTTTTCAGACTGGTTTCTTTCACTTGGCAATATGCATTTAAGATTCCTCCATGTCCTTTCATAGCTTGAGAGTTTAGTTTTTTTCTTCTCTTTTTTTTTTTTTAACTTTATTGAGATATAATTCACATGCCATACAATTCACCCATTTAAGGTGTACAGTTATGTGGATTTTGGTATATCACAGTATAATTTTTCAAAATTGTAACTATAACATAAAATTTGCCTTTGTAAGTATACGATTCAGTTGCATTAATTACATTCACAATGTTGTGCAGCCATCACCACTCTTGGTAAAACTCTTTCATCACCCCAAACAGAAATCCCATAACCATTAAGCAATAGCTCCCCAATCCCATTCCACCAAGGCCCTATCTGTCTCTCTAAATTTTCCTGTTCTAGGTATCTCATGTAAGTGGAATCATACAGTATTTGTTCTTTTGTGTCTGACTTATTTCAGTTACTATAATGTCCTCAGGGTGGTCATGTTGTAGGAGGTATCAGAACTTTATTCCTTTTATGTCTGAATAATATTCTATTGTATGTACATTACACATTTTAAAAATTTACTCATCTGTTGATAGACGCTTGGGTTGTTTCTTTTACCTATTGTTGAATAGTGTTCCACTGAACATGGGAGTGTAAGTATCAATTCAAGTTCTGGCTTTCAGTTTATTTGGGTGTATACTTAGGAGTGGAATTGTTGGATCATATGATAATTCAGTGTTTAGCTTTTTGAGGAGCTGCTAAATTTTTCCATAGTGGCTGTATCCATTTTACATCTCCACTGGCAGTTAAAAAATGTCCCAGGTTTTCTGTATTCTTGCCAACACTTGTTATTATCCTTTTTTGTTGTTGTTGATTATAGCTATCCTACTGGTTGTGAAGTGGTATTTCATTGTGGTTTTGATTTACATTTCCCTAAAGACTAATGATGTTGAACATTTTTTCATGTCATTGTTGGCAATTTGTATGTCTTCTCTGGTGTAACGTCTATTCAAATCCTTTGCCCATTATTAACTTTTTAAAACAACTTTTTGAGTATTAAAAGTTCTTTATATATTCTGGATACAAGACCCTTATCATAGAGGTGATATGCAAGTATCTTCTCTGATTCTGTAGATTCCTTTAATTTTGTTGGAGGTGTCTGTTGATGCACACAATTTTTAAAGTTTGAAGTGCAATGTATCTATTTTTTCCCTTGGTTACTTGTGCTTTAGGGGTCATATATAAGAAACTATGGGCTCCATTGTCTAATCCAAGATCATGAAGATTCATACCTATCTTTTCTAAGATATTTATAGTTTTAGCTTGTACATTCAGGTCCTGGGTCCTTTTCGAATTAATTTGTGTATATGCTGTGAAGTTTAACTTCATTCTTTTTCATGAAGATGCCCTGCTACCATTTATCAAAAAGACCTTTTTTTCCCTATTGAGTTATATTGGCATCCTCGCAAAAATCAACCAACCAAATAAGATGTATGGACTTATTTCTGTACTCCCAGTTGTTTCATTGATCTATATGTCAGGCCTTATGCCAGTACCATACTGTTTTGATTACAGTAGCTTTGTAGTAAGTTTTGAAATTAAGGAGTGTGAGTTCTCCAACATTGTTCTTTTATAAGCTTTTTTTTATTTTTCTATTCTCAGTCTCTTGCATTTTCATTTGAAGTTTAACATCAGCTTATGAATTTCTGTTAAAAAGATGTCTAGGGCCAGGTGTGGTGACTCATACCTATATTCCCAGCATTTTGGGAGGTGGAGGCAGGCAGATCACTTGAGGCCAGGAGGTCAAGACCAGCCTGGCCAACATGGTGAAACCGCATCTTTACTAAAAGTGCCAAAACATTAGCCAGGTATGGTGGCACACACTTGTAATCCCAGCTACCCGGGAGGCTGAGGCATGAGAATTGCTTGAACCTAGGAGGTGAAAGTTGCAATGAGCCAAGATCACACCACTGCACTCCAGCCTAGGCAACAGAGTGAGACCCTGTCTCAGGGGAAAAAAAAAAAAGATGGCTAGAATTTGGCTGGAATTTTGATGGGCTTTCATTGAATCTGTAGATCAATTTGGGGTATATTGTCATTTTAACAATACTAATTTCTCCAATCTTTGTACACAGGATGTCATTCTTTTTATTTAGATATTTTTTCACTTCTTTCAACAGTGCTGTGTAGGTTTTGGTGTACAAGTCTTGCATTTCTTAAGGTTTTTTCATTTTAAAGATTATTTTCCAGTTAATTTCAGAAGGTCTTGCATTTCTGAGTTATTTCTAAGCATTTTAGTCTTTTTAAAGCTCTGGTAAATGGAATTGTCTTTTTTGTTTGTTTGTTTGTTTGTTTGTTTGAGGCGGAGTCTCGCTCTGTTGCCCAGGCTGGAGTGCGGTGGCACCATCTTGGCTTACTGCAAGCTCCGCCTCCCGGGTTCACACCATTCTCCTGCCTCAGCTTCCAGAGTAGCTGGGACTCAGGCTGGAATTGTCTTCTTAATTTCATTTTCAGATTGTTCATGGCTGGTGTATAGAAATACACCTAATTAATTGATTTTTGTATGTTAATCTGTCTACTAGATCCCGTCGTGTACAAATAGTTTCACTTCTTCCTCTCCAATCTAGATTCCTTGGCTAGAAAGAAGTGTTGAGAGCAGACATCCCGTCTGGTTCCTGCTCTTTGAAGGAAAGCTTTCTGTCATCAAGTATGTTAGCTATGGGTTTTTTCATAGATGTTCTTTATCAGGGTAAGGAAGTTCTCTTCTATTCCTAGTTGTTGAGTGTTTTTATCATGAAAAAAAGTTGTCTTTTTATACATTTGTACCTTTTATATGTGTAAGATAAGGTATACATGGATGTGTTTAAGTTGACTATCATAAAGATCTTTCAGATTCCCTAACAGTTGATCTTAGCACCAAAGCAAGTACAAGTACACTATGCTAGACTTTATGAATACTCTTGATGATTTATTACCACGAAGAGAGCAAGAAAAATGCAAGTTAGAACTGAAATGTCAACAGAAGCACAGTGCATTCATTTGTTGATTATGGAAGGTACATTAGCAATTGATTGATAACATTGTACACATTATTCACTAATACAAATTAATGAAAAAGGTTCCATTAGGGGAAAATACTATCTTTTACGTATTTCTCTTTGTGTATTTTTTCTTTGAGATGGAGTCTTACTCTGTCACCCAGGCTGGAGTGCAGTGGTGCTATCTCGGCTCACTGCAACCTCTGCCCCCAGGTTCAAGTGATTCTCCTGCCTCAGCCTCCCGAGTAGCTGGGACTACAGGCACCTGCTACCATGCCCTGCTAATTTTTGTATTTTTAGTAGAGACAGGGTTTCACCATCTTGGGCAGGCTGGTCTTGAGCTCCTGACCTAGTGATTCACCCGCCTCAGCCCCCCAAAGTGCTGGGATTACAGGTGTGAGCCACCGTGCCCAGCCCTCTTTGTGTGTTTTCTAATGAATGTGATATACTAGAAGAGTAGCTCTTGCCATAATTTCACTCATACTTAAATAAATGTGCATTCATTGAGGATATATACTTGCATAACAATTTGTTACTGCTGGGTATACAGTCAAAATAGTTTGCAAACCACTGGCTCTCAGGATAAAGTCAGGCCCCTTAACATGTTTCCAATCTACTTTTCTGCTCTTACTTCCCTAGTCTTCAGTGTAGCACATTGCATTAACAGTCATTCCTAATATATTGTTTCCTTACACATTTCTGTGCTTATACTTAAGATTTGTCTTTCCCCTTGAAATATTCTTTTATCGCTGTCCATGTTTTGAACTCCTATTTAGTCTCCAAATCCTAGCTCAGAATCCTTTTTCCCTCTATCCCCAACTACTCTTTCCCTCATTGGGCAGAATTAATTGCTGCAGTACTTTATTCATAATATCAAAGCAGTGCTTTTTATGGTATATTTTATTGATTTTATATGTCTCATTTTAACTAGATTGTAAGGGCATGTACCATATGTTAATCATCCTTTCACCGTCAGGCCTGCACAGAGTAGACAGTAAATTTTTATCAAATGGAAGTCAAGAAAGAAAACTGCTAGATAAAATGATTTTGTTGACTTGGAGAAGAAAGAAGGCAGTGTCAAGTCTGTACTGAGAAGTGAATGAAAGAGAAATTATTTGGTCCAAGTAATCTGTATCTGGAGCCTGCCCTAGTTACAGGTTATCAAGAAAGATGAAGACAAAAGAAGATATTATAGAAAAAAAAGGCTTTCTTGGCTCTCTTATTTGGTCTTTACACTTGCTGTTCCCTTTGCGTGGAATGCTGTTTTCCAGAAACCTGCATGGCTTTCTCAGAAAGTCTTATTAGAGGCCTTCTAATTCTACCCTAGTTATAAAAACAGCCCGGCCTCCTCGTTGCACTGACATGCCCTGGCCACCTTCTGTTTCATTTTTCCCCGTAGTGCTTCCCATCTGACACAGTGTATATTCTATTTTAGGATGTGTTTATTGTCTATCCCTATTAAAGTGTGAATTTCACGAAGGCAGGGACATTTTACCTTTTCTGTCCGCTTTGTCCATGCCCCATCTCCAGTATCTTCAGCAGTGCCTGTCACATGGTACATGCTCAGTAATTAATAATAGTTATACTAGTAGGAAAAACATTGGGAAAACAAATCAGAAAATTGGGAAACATCAGAGAATAGTAAGTGACTTTTTCAAATCATTTCTCAACACATTTTTCTTTAATCTCTAGATAACTTTTCAGGCGATATATCTCTGAATTTAAGCAGTGAGTCTAATTGTTAATCTGAAAAACTTAATTCATGATTTTCCATGTGTTTCCAGACTTTGGTGACATTCTGTATTGTACTTACTGTAGTCCTAAAAGAATCACCAGTTGGATACATTGCTTTAAAGTTAAAGGTACTTCACAGGAAACAGTGTCTAGGCTATAGAAGGACATATTGAGCATATTGTTTGAAAATGTAACTAACGTAGTGTTTAAAAATAAATTTATTCTATATTTGCTAACTTTTGGGCTCTCTTATTAGCAAGCATGTTTACTACACTTTGTAACAAGTGGTATTCTCAACACTTGGCATGCATGAATTCATTTAATCTTCACAACAGCCCTTTGAGATGGGAAATGTTGTTGGCTCCTTTTTGCTGATGAGGAAACCAAGGTGCAAAGAGGTTGAATAACTCTTCACACAGCTAGTTAGTGGTAGAGTCAAGACTGCAATCTAAGCATTTTGGCTCCAGAATACATGTTCTCAACAACTACAGTATATTGTTGAATGAAAGAATTAAGGATGCTATCCTCATCCTGATCATTCTGTTCACTCCTTTACTCCATCCTGTCAGCATGTGTCATGTTTCCAGCTATGGCCAAACATTTAACCAATTACATACAGCAGGATGGAAGGGGCTGAGACTGAACTAATTCTGATCACTATCCTGGGACAAGAATCCAGAAATTTAGCCTTTTATTAAAAGTTTTTTAAAATATACTTTGATTTTAGAGCAGTTTCAGATTCACAGCAAGATTGAGAGGAAAATACTGTGTTCCCAAATACCTTCTTCCCCTGTACATGCATAGCCTCACCCATCATAAACATCCTCAACCAAAGTGGTACATTTGCTACCATCGATGAATATACAGTTACATATCATTTTCACCCAAAGTCCATAGCTTACTTTAAGGTGTACTCTTGGTGTTGTACATTTTATAGGTTTGGACAAATGTACAATTACATGTACTCATCATTATAATATCACGCAGAGTAGTTTCACTCCCCAAAAAATTTTCTGTGCTCTGCCTGTTTTTTCCTCCCTCCTTCAGCCCCTGCAACCATTGATCTTTTTACTATGTCCATAATTTTTCCTTTTCCAAAATGTCATTTAGTTGGAATCATTCAACATGTACCCTTTCAAGTAGGCTTCTGTCACTGGGCTGGAGTGCAGTGGCATTATCAGTGGTCACTGAAGCCTTGAACTCCTGGGCTTAAGCGACCCTCTCAGAGGAGAATCAGTTTCCAGAGTAGCTGGGACTGTAGGTGCACACCACCACGCCCAGCTCATTTTAAAACTTTTTGTGGAGACAGAGTCTCACTACATTGCCCAGGCTGGTCTTGAATTTGTGGCCTCAAGCAATCCTCCTACCTTGGCTTCCCGAAGTGTTGGTATTATAGGCATGAGCCATTGCGCCCAGCCTCATTTCCTTTTAGCACTTAATAGTAGCCCATTGTAGGGATGAATCACAGTATATTTATCCATTCAGCTACTGAATGTCACCTTGATTGCTTCCAAGTTTTGGCAATTACAAATAAACAACTGTATGAAGTTTTTTATGTGGACAATAATTTTCAACTCCTTTGAGTAATTACCAAGGAACCTGATGTACTCAATCGTATGGCAAGAGTGTTTCGTTTTATAAGAAACTGCCAAATTGTCTTTTAAAGTGGCAGCCCCATTTTGCATTCCCACCAGCAATAATGAGAGTTCCTAATGCTTTAAGTCTTTACCAGCATTTGGTGTTGTCAGTGTTCTGAATTTTGGTCATCCTAATAGGTATGTATATAGTATCTCTTATTGTTATTTTAGTGTGCATGTCCTTAATGACGTATGATGTGGAGGATCTTTCATATGCTTACTTGCCATATGTATATGTGTTTTTTGTTTGTTTGTTTGTTTGTTTTTGAGACGGAGTCTCGCTCTGTCGCCCAGGCTGGAGTGCAGTGGCCGGATCTCAGCTCACTGCAAGCTTTGCCTCCCGGGTTTACGCCATTCTCCTGCCTCAGCCTCCCGAGTAGCTAGGACTACAGGCGCCCGCCACTTCGCCCGGCTAGTTTTTTTTTTTTTTTTAGTAGAGACGGGGTTTCACCGTGTTAGCCAGGATGGTCTCGATCTCCTGACCTCGTGATCCGCCCATCTCGGCCTCCCAAAGTGCTGGGATTACAGGCTTGAGCCACCGTGCCCGGCCTTGTTTGTTTGTTTTTTGAGATGGAGTCTCACTCTGTTGCCCAGGCTGGAGTGCAGTGGTGTGATCTTGGCTTACTGCAAGCTCTGCCTCCCAGGTTCATGCCATTCTCCTGCCTCAGCTTCCCAAGTAGCTGGGACTACAGGCACCCTACACCCAGCTAATTTTTTTGTACTTTTTAGTAGAGATGAGGTTTCACTGTCTTAGCCAGGATGGTCTTGATCACCTGACCTCGTGTTCCACCTGTCTTGGCCTCCCAAAGTGCTGGGATTACAGGTGTGAGCCACTGCGCCCAGGCTGTATATCTTCTTTAATGAGGTGTATGTTAAGGTTTTAGGCCCATTCTTAAGTCAGGTTGTTTGTTTTTATTGTTGAGTTTTAAGAATTCTGTGTATATTTCAGATAACACTCCTTCGTCTCATTTTTTTTTTTTTTGCAAATATTTTCTCCCAGTCTGTGTCTCATCTTTTCATTTTCTTGCCCATGTCTTTTGCATATCA
This sequence comes from Rhinopithecus bieti, assembly GCF_001698545.2. Taxonomy (NCBI): domain Eukaryota; kingdom Metazoa; phylum Chordata; class Mammalia; order Primates; family Cercopithecidae; genus Rhinopithecus; species Rhinopithecus bieti. The sequence continues at coordinate 864,338 of NW_016820683.1, read as the reverse complement.
GAAAGTTTAATTTTAATGAATAACACTGTACTGCCTCATGGGTAGTGCTAGTACCTTAATAAAATAATTCTGATTTCTTCTTCCCATCCCTTGTATCATTGCTGTTACTTATTTTGCTTATACATAAGCATATGTGTAAGCATGTATAATCAAATACATTGCTGCTATTATTGTTTTATTAATAAATCATAAGAAAGTTTTTATTTTCACTTATTTCTTTTCTGATGCAGTTCATTTCTTTATGCAGATCTGAGTTTCTGAACTTTATCATTTTCCGTTTCTCTAAAGAATTTCTTTGAACATTTTTTGCAAGGTAGGTTACCGGCAACAAATTCCCTCAATTTTTGTTTGACTAAAAAAGTCTTTTTTTCTCCTTCACTTTCTTAGTTTTGGTTTCTGAGAAGTTGAATGTAATTCTTATCTTTGTTCCTCTATATGTAAGGTGTTTTTTTCCTCTGGTTTCTTTCAGGAGTATTTTTTTTTTTGAAAAAAATATTTCCATTTATCCTGCTTAATGTTCTCTGAGCTTCCTTGATCTGTGGTTAGTGTATAACATTAATTTGGGGAAATTATCAGTGACTGTTGTTTCAAATATTTCTCCTGTTCCTTTGTCTCTCTCCTTTGTTAATTTCCATTACACATATGTTACACCTTTTATAGTTGTCCCGTAGTTCTCGGATGTTCTGTTCTTGTTATTTATTGTTGTTGTCATTCAGCTTTTCTCATCGCTTTTCAGTTTTAGTGGTTTCTATTGAGATGTCCTCCAGCTCAAAGATTCTTTCCTCAACTGTGTCCAGTCTCCCAGAAAGCCTGCCAAAGGCATTCATTTCTGTTACAATATTTTTGATCACTAGCATTTCTTTTTGATTCTTTCTTAGAATTTCTCTGTGCTTACATTGCTTATCTATGCTGCGTGCTGTCCACATTATCCATTAGAGCCCTTACATCTTAATCATACTTATTTTAAATTCCTAGTCTAATAATTCTAATATATCGGCCCTATCTGCACCTAGTTTTGTTGCTTGTTCTATCTCCTCAAACTGCGATTTTTGCCTTTTAGTATGTCTTGTAATTTTTTCTTGATAGCTGGGCATGAGGTACAGAAGAGGATCTCAGGTAAATAAGCCTTTAGTGATGTCGCAGTAAGTTAGGCTTACTGATCTTCCAGATCAGTTAGGCTCTGATAACACCCCATCAGGTTAGGCTTTGGTTAATTAGCCTCTCCTAAGGGCAGAACTTGTTAAGAACAGAATGCTCTGGAAAATTCTGAATGGTTCCTTTTCCCTCCCCTGCTAGAAGCACCAGGGGATTTTTCTCCAGTATTTACTGCGAGAACTTGGTCCAGCTCCTTGAGGTAAAACAATAGTGGGGGAGGCCTGAATACTTCCCCTGGAGGTTTTATCTCTCAGTTATAGTTCACGCTTCCTGGCCTCAGCACTTTTTTCCTTGGAGGTTTCTGCTCCAGCAAACCACGATTCTCTGTACTGTATTCGCCTGTCAGTCTCAATGTGGGGCTCAGTGGTTTGCCCTGTGACTGCACCTCTCTGATGGGTCCAAGAAGAGTTGTTGATTTTTCTGTATGTTCAGGTTTTTACTTGTTAGAATAGAGTGGCAACTCCAACTTTTTACATTTTGGATCAGAAGTCAGGATAATCCTTTTTTATCCGTTTCTAAGTTATTTAGGTCAAGGATGGTACAAGAAGCATACACCATGTACTCTTTATGGTGACTTTAAACATCCTTCATTAAGTCTAACTAATTTGAAGGTCTTGAGTAAACAGCTAGAAACAGTTGGCAAGGCTGGGTCAGTCTCTTTTATCTTGGGTTAATGCCCATTACAATTTAGGCTCAACCTCACAAGAGTAGGCACCGTAGTTGCCACAGGTGATTCCAGGTTCCCAGGTGATCGTCCTGAATCTCATTAACATTTGCAGGCAGTCTAACGTTCTCTCTTTTATGCCTACAGTGTCTGTATGCCTCTGTCACAGTCCATTTATGTACACGTCTTTATCCCTTGCAAAACTCTGAATTTTTCAAGGGCGAGAACAGTGTTCCTAGCACTTAGTACCTTGCCTTGGGGTAGGATCACTCAATACATACTTGATGAATGAATGATTAATACTTTGATATTTTTATTCCTTTAGCAAATTTAAAGCAATTGACTTTTTTTAGAAAGATAAAAAATAGAAATGTCAGAGTTGACTGATACAAAAATTTCTCTTTCTTCACTACAAATTACGTTTTAAAATAGTTTTATGCTAACTACTTTATTGAAATATAATTTACATATTATGAAATACATAAATCTTAAGTGTACAGTTGGATGGATTTTGATGGGTGGAAACATCACGCATAGCACAATAAAGAACATTTTCATCACCTCATCCAGTTCCTTCATCCCTGCTTTCCCTACTCTCCAGAAGCAACTAGTTTTTGAATTTCTTTAACTGTATAGATTTCTTGCATTTGTTCTTAAAATTTATGTAAATGGAAGCATATCGTATGTGTTCTTCAGTTTCTGGCTTCTCTAAACATAATGTTTCTGAGAGTAATCCATATTGTTGTGTATATCAGAATATCATTTCTTTTTATTGCTGAGTTGTATTCCATTGTATGTGCATACCACAGTTTATCCATCTATTGTTGATGGATAATATTTGGGATGCTTATAGCTTTAAGTTATTGTGAATAAAACTCTTATGAACATTCTTGTGCGATATGCATTCGGTTCTCTTTGGTATATCCTGAGGAGTGGAATTTCCGGGTTGTAGAAACCATAAAATATGACTAGAAACTAAAGTTTTCTTAAGTGATTTCACTATTAATATATGAGAATTTGTTGTTCACATCCTTATCAACACTTAGGAATGTTATTATTTTGCATTTAGCCATTTTGATGGGAGAATAATGTTCTTTCAATTTGGTTTTAATTTGCATCTCCCTGAAAAGTTGTTAAGTGCCTTTTCATATGATTTTTGCCCATGAGGACATCTTTTGCCTGTTCAAGTATTGTCTGCTCAAATATTTTGCCTATTTTTAACATTTTATCTTTTTATTATTGATTTCTAGGAATTTTAATATATTTTGGATATGAGTTCTTTGTCAGATAGACATATTATAGATATTTTCTGCCATCCTACAAGCTACAAAAATTCTGTAGCTTGTCTTTTCCATGTTCTAATATTGTCTTAGGATGAGTAGAAGTTTGTCATTTTGGATATGAGGGCAATCTGGCTAGCTAGGCAGGAGTCCTTTTTCTCCCTCACCACTCTATGTGTGTCTCTCCTGAAGTTGGATTCTTGGTCAAAGAGGATAGAAGAGGATTTTTCTTTGGTCGAGGTTATAGGAGTAGCTGCACTCCCTTTTTAGGACCTCCAAACAAGCTCTCAAGATCTATTTGGAGGAGAACATGGGGTAAAAAAAGTTTTAAGTTGGTAATTTTGATGAAGTTCAATCTATGGTTTTCTTTTATGGTGATATAGTTTGGCTGTGTCCCCACCCAAATCTCATCTTGAATTCCCACATCTTGTGGGAGGGACTCCGTGGGAGGAATTGAATCATGGGGGCAGGTCTTTTCTGTGCTGTTCTCATGATAGTGAATAAGTCTCATAAGATCTGGTGTTTTTGTAAGGGGGAGTTTCCCTGCACAAGCTCTCTCTCTTTGCCTGCCTCCATCCACATAAGATGTGACTTGCTCCTCTTCGCCTTCTGCCATGATTGTGAGGCCTCCCTAGCCCTGTGGAACTGTATGTCCATTAAACCTCTTTGTTTTGTAAATTGCCGAGTCTTGGGTATGTCTTGATCAGCAGCCTGAAAGTGGACTAATACATATGGTTAATGCCTTTTTTACCTTGTCCAAGAAACTTGCCTATCCCAAGGAATATGTTCTCCTATGTTTTCTTCTAGATATTTTATAGTTTTAACTAGGTGTGTGATCCATCAAGAATTAGCTTTTGTGTATATTGTGAGAGATAGAGTTCATTCTTATCTGTATAGTATCCAATTGCTTGAGAATTATTAGATTTTAAATAGAGTATTTCCATATGCATGATCTTGTTTGATCTCCTTAAAACATCTTATGAAAAGACAAGAGCAGGTATTTTCTCTCTTACAGAGACTTGGAGGCAAAGCTCAGAGATATTAAGTTATTTAGGTAAGGTTGCATATCCAATTTACAGCTGAACACAATTAGAACTCATCTAAATAATATATCCTGATATTTAGTCATATGCTATTAGTATACTAAACAGCCTCTCCTAGTTAACTCTTAAAAATATCCTAATGGGGTTTCACTGAACTACTAGAGTGAACTTAATTAAAATTATCTGAAAAATATCTTAATCAAATATGAAAGTTTTAAAATATCATCAAATTATTTACAGAAATTACAGTATTCTTTTAAAACCAATTCAGATTCTAGGAATTATGTGGATTATAGATTTGTGTGTTTTTTATTCTCAATCAGCTAAGTCATGAAAGTGCAATTAATTTTATTTAAATAGACTTTCATATACATATACACATACATTTAAATTAAAGGTATAGTTTTAAAAAGAGGGCCACATTTTAAAGAAACAGATTTCAATGTTGTTATTAAAAGTTATGTTAGGCTGAGTGTGGTGGCTCACTCCTGTAATCCCAGCACTGTGGGACGATTTCCTGAGGTCAGGAGCTCAAGACCAGCCTGGGTAACATAGTGAGACCCTGTCTCTACATTAAAAAAAAAAAAAGAAAAGAAAAAGAAAGAAAATAAAATTAGCTAGGCATGGCAATAGGGGGCTGAAGTGGGAAGAGAGCTTGAGCCCAAGAGTTTGAGGTTGTAGTAAGCTGTGATTGTGCCACTGCGCTCTACCCTGTCTCTAAAAAAAAAAAAAAAAAAAAAAAGTGTACTAGAAATAGCATTCATTGGTGACATTCCTGTCATTTTAGCTTTTCATTTTCATGATCAGTCACCTAATTTAAGAATGAGGTGCTTCACATTTATACTAATGGCTGATTTCTGTATAGGCTGCCTTTCCCATTGTATCCTCCAATAGTCACAGATGTGCTCATACCAGTCGCCCACCTATTTGCTCACTAGATTTTGAATATCTTGGACTAAGAACAAAGCCTTTAAGCCATAGTTGAGATATAAATTAAAATATGAAAGGCAAATACTCTGGGAGACATAGTACATTTATTTATATTTACACTAGGCTGTAAATTATAAAGATTTTGTTGGGGTGGAGGGAGGTTGCTTTTTGAGTTTAGATTCTCATAGAAAGCGAGAAAACATCAAGTATTTGGCCCTTGAAAAGGTTTAGACAAAGCGGGAACCCTAGGAGTAGGAGGAAAAAGCAATGTCTGAAGTCTTCCTTTTCAAGGCAACTATGATGAATTGAATAAAGATATCTGGAAAAAATACACTCAAGAAAATAAAATAGAAAATATTTTAAAATTACACTAGATGTTGATTAGCCATGTCAAGGCTATAAAGTCAAATAACTAAAATTTGGGGGCATTAATACATTTACAGAAGGGACTGGATTTGGGGTGTATGAGGCAGACAGTTCCTAGTAGTATGATGCAGGGGCCAAGCACTGTAGGAAACAATCTAGCTTAAAAGTGGATCAGACTTAATTTTCAGACTAGTGTCAGACATTGAGAGTCAGAATTCTCTAATCGGAGAACCCACCTAATATATGATGGTGGATTAGATTAATAATGTAATTTGGATGCGCTCATTGTTGGGGGGGTTAACTAACACAGGCTTCTGAGTTCATTTATAGCTTAAGTGAGCAAATGTAATTTCATGTAACAAATATTTTTGATGAATGCATAGTTTCCTTTAACAAACATATATTATAGGCTTTAGGTCATCATAAGCCTTGTTGTTAGAAGTTATAGCATTGTGAGTTTAAACCAAAAACTTTTATTTAAAATAGTTGACTATTTAGCCTTTTCAACAAATGACATCCTATTGGTGATCATGATAGCAAGAAGCAAAGCATGAATTCTTTTAAGCTTAAATGTGACCTTTACCCAGCTGGCTAGTCTTCCCATGGAGCTCTTTATTTATTGTACTCACATGGACGACAAAGCACAGTAAACAAAAAAGGGAAAGCAACCAGTTTAGCCCTTTCAGTGCTGCATCAACAGAATTATTATCTCTTAAGGTTCTCATCAAATGAAATAGCTTGTAAGTATATACTAAGGTCAGTCAAAGAAATTAAAGCCAACCTCCACTTTCTAGTTTATTAGCTTTATGACTTCAGGAAAGTTACTTCATCACCCTAAACCTTACTTTTCTCTTAGGTAAAATTTACCTTAACTCTGAGGGTGGTTGTGAGGATTAGAGATATGTCTGAGAGTTAGTCACGTAGTAGGTTACCCATCAATATTAGTTAATACTATCAGCTCTTGATAGATTTTAACTTTTATTATTTTCATTTCCTAGAACAGATATTCATGTTCAAATAAAGCTCCATTCAGATACTCACTAGGAAATTCCATATTTATTTGTTTATTTATTTTAGAAGACAGGATCTCACTCCATTGCTCCGGTCAGAGTGTAATGGTGTGATCACAGCTCACTGCAGCCTCCAACTCCTGGGGTCAAGTTTTCTCCTGCCTCAGCCTCCTGAGTAGTGGGGACTACAAGTGTTTGCCACCATGACTAGCTAATTTTCTTTCTTTCTTTTTAACGTAGAGAAGGGATCTCTGTATGTTGCCCAGGCTGGTCTCAAACTCCTGGCCTCAAGTGATCCTCCCACCTTGGCCTCCCAAAATGTTGGAATTACAGATATGAGCCAGTAGAAAAGGTGGTCTTTTCTACTGTCCTGTAAAGTGGTCACCCTCTGCTTGTCCCTAGCACCTTGTCCATATATACATTGTAGCCCTGTCATACTGCCATAATTATTGATTCACACGTTGGCCTCCCTCACTAGGTTTGGAGGGCTGAGGATACTTTATTTGTATCTCAGTTTCTTCTCCTTCTGTGGTGGAGGTGGGAAATCAGCATTTGCTGACAATGGCTGATGGGCCGACTGAATGGCAAGTATGCTATTATAAACCCAAAGAAGGAATTTGTAGCTTTAGTATTGTCTCTTTATCCTAAATATTCTTCTATTTTTCTAAGTGTTTCTGGTATAGATTTATTTTTACTTATCTTACTTGGTCTTTGGAGATCTTTTTGACGTGAAAATTTATGTCTTTTCTGTAAAATTCTCAGCTCTTGTCTCTGAATATTATGTTTTTTCTGTTACCTCAATTTTCTTTTGAAACTTTCTCTAGATGAATATTGGGGCCTATAATCTGTTCTTTATGACTTTTAATAAATCTTTTTAATCTTATTGCCTCTCTGTGCTGTATTTTGAGAGAATTCCTTAGTACCGTTCTCCTGTTGGCTGGACACGGTGGTTCATGCCTATAATCCCAGCACTTTGGAAGGTCAAGGCAGGTTGATCACTTGAGGCCAGGAGTTGGAGACCAGCCTGGCCGACATGGCAAAAATACTAAACGTTCAAAAATTAGCCAGGCCTGGCGGTGTCTGCCTGTAATCCCAGCCACTCGGGAGGCTGAGGCATGAGAATTACTTGAACCCAGGAGGCGGAGGTTGCAGTGAGCTGAGATTGTGCCACTGCACTCCAGCCTAGGTGACAGATTGAGACATTGAGACTCTGTCTCAAAAATAAATAAATAAATAAATAAATAAAGTACTGTTTTCCAATTACCAAATCTGTCTTCAGCTGTTCTAGTCTGGTTTTATCTTGGATGCTGAGTTTTTTAAAAAAATCTTAATGACTGCAGTTTTCATTTCTAGGATTTTTAATTGATTCTTTTCATAGCCATCTGTTCTTGTTTCATATCTGCCTTTGTTTTGTTTTATACTTTTATATTTCTTGTTATGAGTCATGTATTAATCTCTTTATTTAAAATCTTTGTTAGAGCGTTTTCAAATCATAGAATATATATTCTATAGAAGATCCTATAGAAACACTGATTTCATTTGGTGTGGATTTATATTGTGATTGCTGATTTTTTTTTTTCTTTTTTACAATTTTAACTTTTATTTTAGATTCAGGGGGTACATGTGCAGGTTTATTACCTGGATACACTGCGTGATGCTGAGGTCCAGAGTACAATTGATCCCCTCACCCATGTACTAAACATAGTACTCAATAATTCGTTTTTCAATTCTTACTTCTCTTCTCTCTTTCCACTTCCAGTAGTCCTGTTTCTGGTGTTGCCATCTTTATGTCTATGGGTACCCAATATTTAGCTCCCATTATAAGTGAGAACACGCAGTATTTGGTTTTCTGTTCTTGAATGAATTTGCTTAGGATAATGGCCTCCAGCTGCATCCATGTTGCTGCAAAGGACATGATTTCATTCTTTTTTATGGCTGCATAGTATTTCGTGGTATATGTACCACACTTTCTTTATTCAATCCACCATTGATGGGCACCTAGATTGATTCCACATCTTTGCTATTGTGAATATTGCTACAGTGAACATACAAGTGCATGTGTATTTTTGGCAGAATGATTTATTTTCTTTTGGATATGTACCTAGTAATGGGATTGCTGGGTTGAAACCACTTCTCAGTTCTTTGAGGAATCTCCAGACTGCTTTCCACCATGGCTAAACGAATTTACATTCCCACCAGTAGTATACAAGTGTTCCCTTTTCTCCACAGCCTCACCAGCATCTGTTGTTTTTTTGGTTTTTTGATAATAGCCATTCTGACTGGTGTGAGATGGTATCTCATTGTGGTTTTGCTTTGTATTTCTCTGATGATTAGTGACATGGAGCATTTTTCCTGTGTTTTTTGGCCAGTTGTATGTCTTTTGAGAAGTGTCTGTTCATGTCTTTTGTCCATTTTTTAGTTGGGTTGTTTTTTGCTTGTTGAATTGTTTAAGTTCCTTGTAGATTCTGAATATCAGACCTTTGTCAGATGCATAGTTTGTGAATATTTTCTCCCATTCTATAGGCTGTCTATTTACACTGATAGTTTCTTTTGTTGTGCAGAAGCTCGTTAGTTGTATCGGTGCCACTTGTCAATTTTTGGTTTTTATTGAAGTTGCTTTTGAGGACTTAGTCATAAATTCTTTCCCAAGTTCAATGTTCAGAACGATGTTTTCTAGGTTTTCTTCTGAGATTCTTATAATTTGAGGTCTTACATAGATTGCTGATTTCATTGGCTGACTTTCTTAGCATTAGATTTAAAAAATATGTATTTTAGAATTTTAGTTTTTAGACTATTTTGAGTGGGAGGTTTTTTTCCCACAACCACTCATGTTCATTTTTTTCCTTTTTTTTTAAATAAAATAAAGGTTTTCCAGTTCCCTTTACCCAGGTCTTCTAGACTCCCTCCTGTACAGGCCTTATAAAGGTGGCTTGGGGCACATGCCCTGTGATAATACTAGAATGTTCTAGACCCAGGAGCTGAGCAAGCAGGTGGCTTAGTTTAGTTCCAAGTATTAAGACTGCTTATGTGTCCTCCTGCTTTTAGATCCACAGCTACAAATAAGTTATATCCCAGGAAGCAGTTGATGGCTATTTTTTTTCTTCTCCTTTTCTTCCCAGCCTTCTCTCACAAACACTGCCCCCTCAACATTAAAGAGTGAGGCCAGCTGTGATTTCCTAACACCTGAGGAGCTGAACTCTGGGCTGGCAGATCAAGAGCCCAGCAGCCCTTGGCTTCAGCCTTGCTCACTGCTTTGTCATTTCTCTTATATTTCTGCTTCGTGGGGTTTTATCTTGTTTTGAGACTGGCAGTGTCTATTACTGCTGTGTATTTGGAACAGAACAGGGGGATACTTTGAAGCATGAACTCACTGTGCCAACTTGACTGGAGGGAATTTTT